>NC_139931.1:0-35000 GCF_963514095.1 Eutrigla gurnardus
AGGAATGAACAACTTCCTTTTTTTCATAAAATCCAAGATGGCGGAAAATTTCGGGAGGCGGACTTTGGTACTCCAAGAGGATTTTTTGTAGAGGACACTTGTTTGCACATGTGTGCAAAGTTTCATTTCAATCGGAGTTACGGTGCGGCGGGGCTGGCGATTCTCCACTCTAGGTGGCGCTAGCGAGCAACTTTTTCGTGGTTGAATGCGACGACGCCAAATTCTCTAATTTTCGCCAGACCCTATAGACACTCCAATTTTCGTTAGTTTTTTTTCCCGCTCAGGCCCCCAAAACGCTCGGGCCCTAAATAATACATTTATTTTGTATAGCGCTTTCAAGGGATCTTAAAGACACTTTACATATACGGTTAAAAATCAATACATTTAAAACAAGTACTATTAGACACAGGGAGGCTACAAGTGAGTGCATTAAAACAAGCAGGTTATTCTTAAGTAGATAAGTTAAAAAGATGTACTGTGAAGTTATAAAATGGTTAAAAACAAGTTATATAAAGTTATAAAACGGTTGAAGAGCAGGCACATTTAAGAACAAGTTTGTGATGCAGTACAGATGAAGTAGTGGATTAAGGGGGGTTGAAGGCAATTCTGAAGAGGTGGGTTTTGATGAGTGATTTGAAGGTCGTCTGGTTGGTGCAGGCTCGGATGTGTGGGGGTAGTGAGTTCCAGAGGGAGGGGGCAGCAATTGAGAAGGCTCTGTCGCCCCAGGTACGGTGCTTGGTCCTGACAGGTGGGGAGAGGAGGGTTGTGTCGGAGGAGCGAAGGTTACGGGGGGGAGAGTGGTGGTGGAGCAGGTCGGTGAGGTAGGAAGGGGCCTGGTTGTGGAGGGCTTTGTGGGTGAGGAGGAGTACTTTGTATTCAATGCGTTGGGGAACAGGGAGCCAGTGGAGATTTTGCAGAACAGGGGTGATGTGGTCACGGGAGCGGGTGTGGGTGAGGAGGCGGGCAGCAGAGTTTTGTATGTATTGCAGTTTGTCGAGGATTTTGGCAGGTGAACCGTAGAGGATGCTATTGCAGTAGTCTATTCTGGATGTGATGAATGCATGAATCAAAGTTTCGGCAGCAGAGAAGGTGAGTGATGGGCGGAGACGGGCAATGTTCTTGAGGTGAAAAAAGGCAGTCCTGGTGGTGTGATTGATGTGTTGTTGAAATGTGAGGTTGCTGTCGAAAATAACTCCAAGGTTGCGCATGTGTAGGGACGGGGACAGAGTGGAGTTGTCGACGGAGAGAGTGAAGTTGTCTGTGTTTTTGATGAGGGATTTGGGGCCGATGATCATCATGTCTGTTTTGTCACAGTTGAGTTGAAGGAAGTTGTTTTGCATCCAGGTTTTTAATTCCGTGAGGCAGGTGGTCAGAGTGGAGCAGGTGGCTGTGGTGATGGATTTGGTGGAGATGTAGATCTGGACGTCGTCAGCGTAGCAGTGGAAGTGGAGACCATGTTTGCGAATAATGTTGCCAAGGGGGAGGATGTAGAGGATGAAGAGAAGAGGACCAAGCACCGAACCTTGGGGGACGCCTTGGGACAGGGGAACAGTGGAGGAAGTGCAGTTATTAATGCTGATGAATTGCTGTCTGTTGGTGAGGTAGGAGCGGAGCCAGGAGAGTGCAGTGCCAGTGATGTTGTAGTAGTTTTCCAGACGGGACAGGAGAATGGAGTGGTTGATGGTGTCGAAGGCTGCAGTGAGGTCAAGCATGATGAGGATGGTGAGGTGGCCGGAGTCAGAGGAGAGGAGGAGGTCGTTGGTGACTTTTAGGAGGGCTGTTTCGGTGCTGTGTTGTGGGCGGAATCCAGATTGAAATGGTTCATACAGGTGATTAGAGGAGAGGTGGGTTTTGAGTTGAGCAGCGACGACACGTTCCAGAATTTTTGACAGAAAGGGAAGATTGGAGATGGGCCGGAAGTTGGACATGATGTCGGGGCTGAGACCTGGTTTCTTGAGGATGGGGGTGACAGCAGCAAGTTTGAGTGGAGTGGGGACAGAGCCAGAGATGAGGGAAGAATTTATGATTTTGACGAGGAGTGGGGTGACGGATGGAAGACAGGTTTTGATGAGAGCTGATGGGATGGGATCTAGGGTGCAGGTGGAGGTTTTCATGCCGTTGGTGAGTTGAGGTAGGTCCATGGGAGACAGCAGGGAGAACTGTGACAGGCACTGAGAGAGTGAAGGGGTGGGATCAAGTGATGGGGTTGAGGGAGCCGGGGAGGTGGTCAGGTTGCTGTAGATGTTGTTGATTTTATTTTGGAAAAATGACAGAAAGGAGTTACACGTTTCCACTGTGAAAGCTGTAGAGATGTTATCGGGGGGGTTGAGAAGTTTGTTGATCGTGGAAAAAAGAGTCTTGTTGTTGTTGGAGCCGGAGTGTATGAGGTGTGAGTGGTAAGTGGACCGGGCTGTGTTGAGAGCAGTTTTGTATATATGGAGAAAGTCTGTGTAAGCGTGGAGGTGAACTGTTAGGCCGGTTTTATTGTAGAGTCTTTCCAGTTGTCGTTTGCGGGATTTCATTTGATGGAGTTCAGGGGTGTACCAGGGAGCTGAGTGGGTGAAGGTGACTGTTTTGGTTTTAGTGGGAGCCAGTAGATTGAGACAGGAGGAAAGAGTGTTGTTGTAGTAGTCCACAAGGTTGTTGGGATCATCAGACAGGGGGGGAGGAGAGATGGATAATGCACCGGTGAGAGAGGCTGAGAGGGCTGAGGGGTTGATGGACTTGATATTTCTGAATGAGATTTTGCGTTTATCTTTTGGGATAGGGATGGGGATGTTGAGGTCGATGATGATGGCGAGATGGTCGGAGATGTGGAGGTTGATGCTGGAGAGATGGTTTAGTGTGAGTCCAGTGGAGCAGACCAGATCGAGGATGTGACCATGGGAGTGGGTGGGGAAGTTGATATGCTGTGCGAAGTTGAAGCAGTGTAACAGTTCCAGGAATTCAGTGGCAGGTTTGCAGTTGGTGTTGTTGATGTGAAGATTAAAATCTCAGAGGAGGAGGACAGAGGGTGAGATGGCGCAGAGCTGGGTGAGAAAATCCGTGAAGTCTTAGAGAAAGGTGGGATTTGGTTTGGGAGGGCGGTAAATGATGGCAATGACAAGTGGAGTAGGACCAGGGAGTTTGAGGGCAAGATGTTCAAAGGATGGGGCGGCTGGGGTGGAGATGTTGGTGATTTTGATGTCCTTTCTGTGGATGGCAGCAATACCACCTTATACCGTCCTTCAAGGCGGGGTTTGTCCGTGTAGGTGAATCCTGTGGGTGTGATCTGGTTAAAAATAGTCCAGGGGTTTGCCAGGTTTCAGTGATGCAGAAGAAGTCCAGTTTATTGTCAGTGATGAATTCATTCAGAATGAGAGTTTTATTGCTGAGTGAACGTGTGTTGAGCAGAGCCATTTTCAGGTGTCGTTGTTTTTGGGTTGGTTGGGAGGACTGAGGGAGAGGACGGAAGTTGGAGAGATTCACGTGTGGTTTGTTGTGATGACGTTGTGAGGGAATACTGATGGAGGCTCTGTGGGTGATTATGGTTTGTATGGGTTGGATTTCTGGAGAGAGGGTTAGTGACGGGTGTGGCCTGCAGGGGGAGCCAGCGGGGGGAATAGTGCTGTTGGTTGGTGGAGCTGTCGGCGGATGTTCCGGGGAGGGGGCGTGTTGGGTAGACAGTCATGCAGGTGTGTGTGATTGGACCTGAACGGTGTGCTGTATGTTAGCAGTTAGCAGGTGACTGCCTAGCAAGTTGGGGTGAATACCGTCCGGTTGGAAGAGGGAAGGACGGTCCCAGAACAGATTAAAATTGTCAATAAAACCGGTGTGAAGACTGAGGATTCTGCTAAAATGTCCTATCCCCTTTCCCAGTGAAGGGATTGGACCGGAGATAAAAACAGACAATCCACAGGAACTTAAAAAATTAAAAAGAACGTTAAAATCCATTTTGGTCAGTTCTGACTGCTGGCGGGCTGTTTCGCACGTCCCCACGTGGACTATAATTCGCCGAACAGAGGACGGAAGTGAGCGTAGCAGCCCCGGGAGTTTGTTTAGGAGGACTTGGACTGTAGCTCCCGGTAGGCAGTGAGTGATGGCGTTGAAGAAACGTGTTTTCCGTGTTATGGAGTCTCCAACTATTACTGTAGTTGGAGGGAAGAGTGGTGTGGGGGATGACAGCCGTTGGTTTCCTCGGCCGGAGAGAGCGCGGCCAGAGTCCGCACCGCGGGGCCGGACGGCCGAGCGAGGACGCCGTGCCACGCCGTCGGCCCCGGGTTTGGGAGAGGAGCTCCGTGGTTCAGGGCGAGGAAGACCTCCGGAGCGTCTGAGCACGGCCTCATGAAGGATCCTGCGGCGGGAGGCGGTGGTAGTCCGGGATGGAGAGCGCTGAGCTGGTCCCACAGTGGAGCAGCGGGTCCCCCCACCACTGCTAGCCACCGGTGCCTGGTGAGCAACGGTGACTGCAGGCGCCGATCTCGGAGATGGATCCGGATCGGGGCGAGCTGGAACCGGAGGTGTTAAAATAATTACCCGTTGGTATAGAACTGGAGGAAGGAGATCGGAGTCAGCTCAAGGTCCAAACAGGGATTTAATCTTGATCAAGAGGAGAATTCACAGAACAACATGCTGGTCTGTTGCAAAGTGTAGACTCAACGTGCTGTGAGTCAAACATGGTATTTATCCATCTTCTTGTGGGTGTGTTTTCACTCAGTTCACAGGGATGGAAGTCATAAACTCCGATGTTTATCTAAACCTTGCATGGGTCGCAAACCCCACCTGGGTCATAAACCACACCTATGTCGCAAAACACCCATGGGTTGCAAAACACACACAAATGGCCACAGGCCACACGTCACAGGTCACAGGACACATTTACATTCACCAAACCTTCTCATGTGTAAGTCTTCAGTTCAGCTATCTCTCATCAAGAAGTACAAAATTTCCATATCATATCCCTCCTGTTTATGCTGATTCTAAGCATAATCATAACATACATTTTGTGAAGTGTGAGAGCAAAAACCCTATCAGGCAGTTCAAAACATTCTTATTATCCATTATCCTTCTAGAAAGGGAAACTCTCTCACGGTCCCGCTGCCCCGGCAACCACCCGCGGGTACTCCATTTAACAAGGCACAGAAATTATATAAAAATAAGCATAAATTCAAAAGCATTTTGATTTCATTGTTGCCCCCAAAAACAAAACATAAATGTCCTCGCCAAGCTAGTCAACCTATCGGGCTTGGCTACGGACCTATCCCTACCTAGTTAAACTATCCCTTGCACGTAAAAAGAACAAAAACAATGGGGTCACCTTCAATATGTACAAATGCTGTGAATATTTTTCTCCTAAGTGGCTCTAGTCGGCCAATTCAGAAAACTACAACTTCAGTTAGATTTTCTGTAGTCTCATCATAATCAGTAGAATAAACATATCCTTAGTCCGTGGTGTCCTTATCCTCATCAAAGAGGTTACCATATAAATCATCATCTGTCAGATCAGAAGTAACATTTTCTTGTGCTGCATTCTCATAGTCCCCTCGGTGATCATCGGTGGTGGGGATCCTTTCGTACAGCATAGTTGTTTTAGTCACAGCGGTGTCAATGAGTCTCTGTAACAGTCCTCTCAAACAGGGGATACAACAACATCCACAAACGATTAGAATGGTAATCATTACGGTTACAGATAACATCATAGTTTTTATAGAACCTGCCCATTTTCCAAAAATGTCCTGGAGCCATCCTGTCAGAGGATCTTCAAAACCAGAGTTTTCAGCTAACTCTGCAGATAGGGAGGTTAATCCATTCAACGCCTTAGTGATGCTGCCATCAGGTGCTGTATTGTTAGGAATAAACGTACAACACATATCTCCAAACATTTTACATAGTCCTCCTTTTTCAGCCAACAACATGTCTAACGCCATCCTATTCTGCCATGCCATTAAACTAGTCTTATCTAACTGTTGATGTATGCCCCCAATTGCTTCCTTAGTGTAATTTAAAAATCTTTGTTGGTTATAATAGACGTAATTTATCCAATCCACATTCTTATTAACGGTTACCCACCAAGCCAGGAGTGATTCAAATCCTGCAGCAACCTGATTTCTGGCTTTAAACTCATCAGGAACACCTCGAGGAACACCAATTGCATCTATATAAACTCTGTTGTCAAAAGATCCTGCTGGTGCATTTCTTTTTGTTCGTAAATTATGTATCGTCACTTTTTCTAATGTCGTGTCATATGGTAAGATATATGTCGGCATTAATAATTGTACCATAGCACAAGTTCCCTTCCAATCAGTTGGTAATTTTGCTCTGAGTATCTTACCTCCACAGAACCACCATACATCAGCTCTGGCCATGGTTTGATCATTCACTATGTCATCAGTGACATTGCTCTCGCCCTTAATTACATCAATGATGGTTTTACAGGTTGTCAATACTCCTACTGACACAGTACCTCTGCTTCGTGTCAAGCAGGTATAATTCCCGGTGTATGGCGTAAACCAAGGTGGTTTAATCTGTGATGACACTGGAGGGAACAGAAGTTTCAAAGTGGTGCAGTTTGTAGCACTCTCTGATTTGTATAATTCTAGCATGCAACGAAAACCTTTTGGATCATTATTTGGATTAAGGGGAAAAGGCACTGTGCCTAACCCCGGCCTGGCTGCTGCACATGCTAGACAATTGGAAGAGGATAACTTGCTGTTTCGGGCTGTGTGAACGATCCATTGTAGCCATACATTTGAGTCTGTGAATCCTGTTTCTAGGGCATACGTTTCCTTCATATTTCTTATGTCTATATATTTTACAGGATTATTTTTCATCGAAGTCGGTTTGGTTGGTGTGGCTGTTACAGATGTTGTCTGCTTTCTCGGGCTTGGGGACACTATTATATGGAATATCCCAACCTTGTTTATTCCACTCCCCCATGCTCCCAACACATATGTTCCGTTATCAGTGCATTTAGGAGTCTTAAGTGTTATTATTACAGGCATGCAATTGTTTGTTTTGCAAATATTTTGTTTTGCAAATATCTTGATAATTTTCAGTCGGTTTTTCAAGTTAGAATTTGGGTTGTATCCCCGATCCCGTGGTCCCGTATTAGCAATTACCCAACTCCACTTCTCACACGCACACCCACCTATATGAACAGTTCTACCCCACGCTTTTCTATATGCGCTGCATACCTCCGTGGTGACACAGATATAATTTTCTGTCTCCGGCCAGTGAAAGTGTTGTCCTGAACAGGGGAAAACCTGACATGCATCAATCTGAGCAATGCAATTCATCCCTTCAGTACATTTTATTATCACTACACCTCTACTAGTGTCCCACCTGGATTGCATTCCTATAGCTCTTTCCCTCATTTTATCATGTACCTGGCCTTGTGTCACTATATTTGAAATAAGGAATGCAATTGTGGTCACACATAAAACAGTTATCAAGCATAGCTTTAAATCCGGCATGGTGAATGTTTCTACTTATCTGACAGTGGTATTTGTGCTCTTTTGCAGTGTGTGAGATGGATCCAAGTCTGTCTTTCAGCTATGCGGACTGCTGTGGGTGTAGACAGTAACACTTGATAGGGTCCTTCCCAGCGGGGAGCTGACCAATCCCCCGCCTCAGGACTTTGATAAACACCCAATCTCCTGGGTTTATTGGCCCTCCTGTTGGTGCTGGATCTGTAGGAGGAGATACTGTAGACATAACACTTTTGTTCTTCATCATTTTTGACATGTAGTCAACGATTGTTTCAGTCAATCTTGTATCATCTCCCTTTGTATCTATTAGCGGTACCCTAAATGGCCTTCCATATAATATTTCAAATGGTGATAATCCTGTACTGTTAGGTTGAATGTGTAAGCTTAATGCTACAGCTGGTAGACATGTTACCCAACTCGTCCCCGTTTCTTCCATAGCCTTTCTCAGTTTTGCTTTAATAGTTCCATTGTTTCTTTCCTTCAGCTCTGTTTAATAAAATCCATACAGATACATTGGAATGGGTATGTCGCTTCTGGGAATTTACCTGGTTTTGGACGTAGTCTACCTTGAGCATTATGTTTAGAGCAAATCAATCATGAGGCACAAAATTTTTTTGTGTAATTGTGAAATCCATATGTAGTAAAAATGTTCTCTATTGTGGATACCATCCCTCCTGTTGAGACATGGGTAATCCCATGACTCAATATCGCAGCAAATCTAAATAAATGTTTTGGTAGTATAGGCTTTCCGTCGAGGCTCTCCCAAATCCCCGTTTCTGTCTGTGTGGCTCCTTTATTTCGCCACATGTTTTTCTCAGTCTCAGGTGAACTATTTTGCATGTCTCTCAAAATGTCATGATCTATATGTGTAAGCGTAGTCTCAGTAGTATAAATGTCATCTACATTTTTCTAAATAGCAGCCGTTAGTTTTGCTTCCTCGTCCGCTTTTTTATTCCCCATTGAAATAAAGTCTTTACCTGTAGTATGTGCAGCACACTTGCATATTGCAACTTTTCTTGGCAGTTGAATTGCATCCAGTAGCTGCAAAATGAGATCTTTATGTGTAATAGGTTTCCCTGTAGATGTTACCATGCCTCTATTTTTCCACTGTTGTGCAAACACGTGAAGTGTCGAGAATGCATACTGGCTATCTGTATATACAGTTATATCTTTATTTCTCCCTATTTTGCACGCCTCTGTAAGTGCAACAAGTTCTGCTGCCTGCGCAGAGAAATGCGACGGTAAGGAGCCTGACTTCAAAACCTTGTCAGATGTTACTACAGCATATCCACTTACATTTGTCCCGTCAGGATTCTTTTTACATGAGCCATCTACAAATATCACAATATCAGCAGCATCAAGTGGTACATCGGTGAGATCTGGTCTTGGTAAAACTCTAGCACTAGTTTCTCCTACACAATCATGTGCTATTCCATCTGTTTCATTTGGTGGCAGGGTTGATGGGTTTAATGTAGTGCATCTCTCTATAGTGAGATGTGGCTGTGACAGTAGGATAGTCATACAACTAAGATGTCACGCTGGTGACATAAAGGCTATTTTGTTCTGCATTAGAAGTGCTGAGACCGCATGTGACACCATAAGTGTCAGTGGGTGAAATAACACTATAGAAGCAGAACTCTGCACACTGAGTGCAGCTGCCTGTACTGCCTGCAAACAAGGTGGCATAGCCTTTGTGATGTTATCAAGTTTTGATGAATAATATGCAATAGGTCTCTGTTTTCCTCCAAATGGTTGTGTTAGAACACTAGTCATAAAACCCGGTCTTGCATCGCAAGTCTGAACAAACGGCTTTGAGTAATCAGGGAAAGCTAATACTGCAGAGCTCACTAGAACTTGTTTGAGTCTAACAAAAGCATCATTCGTTTCTTGAGTCCATGTTATTTTGTCTTGAGCTGCCATAGGTTGGTCATATATAGTATTTTGGAGCGGTTGTGCTATTTCTATTCAGCATAATTAGCAATCCATTGTCTGCAAAAATTAGTCATACCTAAGAAAGACATCATTTGTCTTTTGGTTGTAGGTTTTGGTGCTTGTAAAATAGCTGTTTTCCTTTTTTCGTCTAGATGTTTACCTGACTGTGAAATATTAAAACCTAAATATTTTACAACCTTTTGCCACAATTGCAATTTATTTTTGCTGACCATAAATTCTTATTCAACTAAGAATTTTAATAGAGCTAAGGTATCTGTTTTGCAATCTATTTCAGTTTTAGACGCTATTAAGATGTCATCCACATATAATAGTATCTGGCTTTTACACAAATTTTACAAATTACAAATTTATTACAAATTTTGCTAAATTTGCAGACATGGCCATAGAAAAGATAGTTGTCTGTAGGCAGTCTACCACCGCCTTCATCCTTTCTGATTATTCTAATTGTTCTGCATGCTCCCGTATCACATAAAAAAACAAGTTTTAAAGTTTTATAATTGTTAACCAATAATCTGGTGATCGGTAATCGTTTTTTGATTCATGCTTAAAAATATTTCAGCACTTTCTAGTGAACACACTTCTTCTTCCTCCTCTTCTGTGTCTTGGTGTGTGTGTGTGTGTGTGTGTGTGTGTGTGTGTGTCCATGCATGACCTGATTTATTGAAGTCACGCCGATGAATCATCAACTCGTCTGGGTCTCCCTGCTCCTCCTCTCCCCCGCCAGCCTCCTTGACCTCTGCCCTTTGGAGCTCTACGTTCTCGAGCCCAATGTCCAAATTTACCACAACTGTAGCAGCTCTCATCTCCAAATCTCCGTCCTCCCCGTCCTTCTCCTCTTCCTCTCCCTCTCCAGCCTCCACGATTGACATTGCCTCGGAAATACACATCAGTGAATGAATTAGCATAATTTTCGTCATTATCATCATCATCATCATCATCTTCCATGACAAATATTTCACTTGCCTTTTTTGTTCCACCTTTCTTGGCTTTTCATGGTCAGTCGTAGCTTGTATCCCAGCAGTTCCAACACCAATTAGGTGCTTCCTACGGCTGTTGCTATCGGTGCAGGAGCGGAGAGAGTAGATGCGAAGAGAGAGGGAGGGCGAAGGAGTGGAGCTGAGGCCTGGACAAGAGGCGGTGGTGGCTGAGGGATGTTGTACGGGGGAGGGTGGAGACCCAGAGGCACATACTTGTCATCCTGTTTATCTCAGTTGGAGTACAAAACAGGATAAAGTTTATTACCTACTGAATCTTTTTCTTTTCCTTTTTCTCCTTTTCTTCCTATCTTTTCCTTTCTTCAACCTCTCTTTTCTCAGTTTCTTCTTTACATTGTCTCACTTTCTTTTCTTTCTGCTTCTGTATTCCTCTCTTTGTTCTACCTTTTCTCACTTCCCTTTAACCTTTCCTCTATTTTATTTTTCTACCAATTCTCTGCATTCTTCCACCTGCAACTTTCCTTTAAACCTTTTTCCCACTTCTTTATATATTTTACATTATCTAGAGCTTTCTGGCTCATTCATTTTGCATCTCATTTATATTGAACCTCGTCAGGTTCACAACAATATTTAAAAAAAAACAACAACAATCTAAAACAACTATTACAATTTCCCAGCTTGAATTTGTTAGTTATTTGTTTATTTATTTATTTATTTATCTATTTAATTATTTTCAATACGTATTTTTATTTAAACGTTTTTTCTATTTTACCGGTCTTTTCATTTCTTTTCCTTTTGAGTACTCTTACCTATGGGTCTCTAACCCTTCCTGACGTCTTTTTGTTTTCGCAGGCCTTCGGGATTAGTTTAATCTTTGTCCTTCCAAAAACAGCTTACCTGGATTTAGGGTCCTGCCCTAAATCTAAGAGAGTCCTGCTCCCCCAAGCCTTGGCTTGATTCTATTTATTTCCTTTTTCCTATTAGGTCCTTTGACCTATTCTAAGAGATCGATCCCCCAAGTTCCCGACTTGCTTTACTTATTAGAAATTTCTTACCCTTTCGATGAGTCCCTGACTCTGTTTGCCTGGCTGGTCCGTCTCCCCTCTGTGGTTGGCCCCGTCACCGCCCCCTCTTCAGAGGACCTGGCCTCCTGTCCCAAACGAGGCTATATGAGCCCCGCGGTGGAGGTCTTTCAGAGGGTTTCTATTTCCTCTGCCTTAAGGTCTTCAGGTCCTCTTGTACGAAGAGAGGGAAAGATATTGGGGCCCCACGTTGGGCGCCAAAGTGTTAAAATAATTACCCGTTGGTATAGAACTGGAGGAAGGAGATCGGAGTCAGCTCAAGGTCCAAACAGGGATTTAATCTTGACCAAGAGGAGAATTCACAGAACAACATGCTGGTCTGTTGCAAAGTGTAGACTCAACGTGCTGTGAGTCAAACATGGTATTTATCCATCTTCTTGTGGGTGTGTTTTCACTCAGTTCACAGGGATGGAAGTCATAAACTCCGATGTTTATCCAAACCTTGCATGGGTCGCAAACCCCACCTGGGTCATAAACCACACCTATGTCGCAAAACACCCATGGGTTGCAAAACACACACAAATGGCCACAGACCACACGTCACAGGTCACAGGACACATTTACATTCACCAAACCTTCTCATGTGTAAGTCTTCAGTTCAGCTATCTCTCATCAAGAAGTACAAAATTTCCATATCAGGAGGATCGGTAGCTGGTGGAGCAGGAGTGTCGGCCGACGGAGCCGCGTGGTGGTTCGACAGGCGAGGCGGCGAGGCAGTCCCGTCTGAGTTCTTCCTTCGTCCTCGGACCACCACTTCCGACCACGAGGAAAAGCGGTTTGGAGTTGAGCAGGAAGACGGCCGAGGGCAGGTGGACGGGTCCCAACAGCGGTGTCATGGATGGCTGCGCTCAGGGTGGCAAGTTGCTGGGCCTGATCAGCGGCTAGATCCATGAAACTGGACAACATTGTCTCTTTGCTGCGCAGTTCATCGGAGAGCCTTTTAATGTCATTCTTCAGGTCAGTGATTTTTTTATTTGCTGTTGTGAGATCATCTCCTTGACTGGGCATAGTTTGTGGGGCCTGGGCCTGGGCCGGGTGGCGGCTGGCTGCCGGTAGGGCCTTGTGGTGGCTCGCTTCCGGTAGGGCCTGGTGGTGGCTGGCTGCCGGTAGAGCCGGGGCCAGGTGGAGGCTGGCTGCCGGTGGGGCCAGGTGGAGGCTGGCTGCTGGTTTGGGCCTGGGCCAGGTGGAGGCTGGCTGCCGGTGGTGCCGCTAAACTCTGTGCTAGCTGTGGTGCGGAGCTAGCTGTGGTGCAGAGGTAGCTGTGGTGCGGAGCTAGCAAACCTTTAACACAGACCAGTTGTTAAACCCGACCGGTAGTTCGAACTTGACCAAACAGAGCAGAAATTGTCCTGTTTTTTCAGAGCAAACCCCAAGCGTCCCATACACTGCTCGACCACAAGGGGGTGCTAAAACCGTAGATCCAATGGACCAATCCTTGATATGGCTAATTAGAATAGCCCAGCTGCATTTATTAGCTCCTCTATCACAACAGAAGTGTTCATTCAACACACATATACAGTGCATCCGGAAAGTATTCACAGCGTTTCACTTTTTCCACATTTTATTACGTTACAGCCTTATTCCAAATTGTATTAAATTAATCTCTGTCCTCAAAATTCTACACATAATGCCCCATTATGACCACGTGAAAAAAGTTTTCTTGAGAGTTTTGAAAATGTATTAAAATTAAAAAACAAAGAAATCACATTTACGTAAGTATTCACAGCCTTTGCTTAATACTTTGTAGAACCACCTTTGGCAGCCTCTACAGCCTCAAGTCTTTTTGAATATGATGCCACAAGCTTGGCACACCTCTCTTTAGGCAGTTTTGCCCATTATTCTTTGCAGTACCTCTCAAGCTCTATCAGGTTGGATGGGAGACGTCTGTGCACAGCCATTTTCAGATCTCTCCAGAGATGTTCAATCGGATTCAAGTCTGGGCTCTGGCTGGGCCACTCCAGGACAACTTTTTTCACGTGGTCATAATGGGGCATTATGTGTAGAATTTTGAGGACAGAGATTAATTTAATACAATTTGGAATAAGGCTGTAACGTAATAAAATGTGGAAAAAGTGAAACGCTGTGAATACTTTCCGGATGCACTGTATATGCACGCAACGCTCAGATTTATAGCACGGTAGCTATGAGGCTTAAATTAGCCCAGCTATATCATTAGCTTCTTTGTCATTCGTCAGCTATGAGGCTCATATTAGCCCAGCTGCTTCATCGATTTATGACCACTTGTCAGCTATGAGGCTTAGATCAGCCCAGCTGCTTTATTCATTTATGCAGACCACTTCAGGTGTAGTTCTCAGTTTAGACCACCAAGTACTGTTAGACAAACTATGCCAATTATGGTGAGGGGTAGATGGCGTATGGAATAAAAATTGTGACGGACAGTGCATCAGGCCGCTTTGCAGCGACAGAGTCTAAAACTCTCAACCCCCTAACAAGCCTGTGCCTCAAGTTTGGACTTCCATGCGTGGTCTACTCCCTCTTTCTAACACAAGAGGGTGATGAGATGGTGGATTGGAGCAACTGGCCGGTCCACTTGCTCTAAACCTAACACCTCCCCCCCACGCCTAAACCTAATCACAGGATAGGACATTACTCTTCCTCTTATAACACACACCCGTGTCTAAACCTAAATCACACGGGTCTGATGGTCAATTTTCCACTAATACTACCACCACAATGTCTTTTGCAGGGACCAGGAAGCGGAGTGGCCCTCTGGTGGTTTCCCAGTGTGAGCCCGACACCCGACTTCCTGTCTTCCCTGCATCAAAGACTACCATCATTAGTGGTCGACTAACTAAGGTGAAATCCAACCACATTACCAGTCGCCACTAGGGACGCCACTCGAAAAAATTATCGTTCTTCTTCTCTTCTCAACCGCAAATACACAGCCTCCCGGACTCTTTAACCGAGCACGTGCATCACTCTTCGCTACATCACAAGTTAATGCCTGAAGAAGGTTATTCTCAAACCGAAACGTTGCGATATTAACTTGTGATTCTACACTTCTGTGAGTAACTGCTTTATTATAGCGCGGTAGTCATGAGGCACAGTTTAGCCCAGCTACAATATTAGCTCCTTTGATTCATCAGCTTTGAGGTGCAGATTAGCCCAGCTGTTTAATAAGCTCTCTCGTAGCGCGGTAGCCATGAGGCACAATTTAGCCCAGCTACATTACTAGCCGGGGTTGGGGCTCGCAGGCGAGCGCCTGGTGGCCGGGTCTGTGCCCACGGGACCCGGCCGGGCACAGCCCGAAAGAGCGACGTGGGCCCGCCCTCCTGTAGGCCCACCACCCGCAGGAGGGTTCAGAAGGGGCCGGTGCGGTGGGATTTGGGTGGCTGTCCTGGGCGGGTGCCCCGGCGACCCAATCCCCGGACGGTGACTCTAGCCATGGGGACATGGAATGTCACCTCACTGGGGGGTAAAGAGCCTGAGCTAGTGCGGGACGTAGAGCGCTACCGGCTACAGGTAGTCGGGCTCACCTCCACGCACAGTCTGGGCTCTGGAACCCAACTCCTTGAGAGAGGCTGGACTCTCTTCTACTCTGGAGTTGCCCGCGGTGAAAGGCGCCGAGCTGGTGTGGGCTTGCTCATAGCCCCCCAGCTCAGCTGCCATGTGTTGGAGTTTTCCCCGGTGAACGAGAGGGTCGTTTCCCTGCGCCTTCGGGTCGGGGATAGGTCTCTCACTGTTGTTTCGGCCTATGGGCCAAACGGCAGTGCAGAGTACCCGGCCTTCTTGGAGTCCTTGGGAGGGGTACTTGAGAGTGCTCCAACCGGGGACTCCATTGTTTTACTGGGGGACTTCAACGCTCACGTGGGCAACGACAGTGTTACCTGGAGGGGCGTGATTGGGAGGAACGGCCTCCCCGATCAGAACCCGAGTGGGGTTCTGTTATTGGACTTCTGTGCTGGTCACGGTTTGTCCATAACGAACACCATGTTCAAACATAAGGGTGTCCATAAGTGCACATGGCACCAGGACACCCTAGGCCGGAGGTCAATGATCGACTTCGTTGTTGTGTCATCTGACCTCCGGCCGTATGTTTTGGACACTCGGGTGAAGAGAGGGGCTGAGCTGTCAACTGATCACCACCTGGTGGTGATTTGGATCCGCTGGCAGGGGAGGAAGCTGGACAGACTTGGCAGACCTAAACGCGTTGTGAGGGTCTGCTGGGAACGTCTGGTGGAACCCTCTGTCAGGGAGGTCTTCAACTCCCACCTCCGGGAGAGCTATGACCAGATCCCGAGGGAGGCTGGGGACATTGAGTCCGAATGGACCTTGTTCTCTGCTTCCATTGTTGACGCGGCTGTTCGAAGCTGTGGCCGTAAGGTCTCCGGTGCCTGTCGTGGTGGCAATCCCCGAACCCGGTGGTGGACACCGGAAGTAAGGGATGCTGTCAAGCTGAAGAAGGAGTCCTACCGAACCTGGTTGGCTCGGGGGACTCCCGAGGCAGCTGACGGGTACCGGCAGGCCAAGCGTGCTGCAGCACGGGCGGTCGCTGAAGCAAAAGTTCGGGTCTGGGAAGAGTTCGGGGAGGCCATGGAGGAGGACTATCGGTCGGCCTCGAGGAAATTCTGGCAAACCATCCGGCGCCTCAGGAAGGGGAAGCAGCCCTCCACCAACACTGTTTACGGTGGAGGTGGGGAGCTGCTGACTTCGACTGGGGATATCGTCGGGCGGTGGAAGGAATACTTCGAGGATCTCCTCAACCCCACTGACACGTCTCCCATTGGGGAAGCAGAGGCTGGAGACTCAGAGGTTCATCCACCCATTACACGGGCTGAAGTCACCGAGGTAGTTAAGAAGCTCCCCGGTGGCAAGGCACCGGGGGTGGATGAGATCCACCCTGAGTACCTCAAGTCTCTGGATGTTGTGGGGCTGTCTTGGTTGACACGTCTCTGCAACATCGCGTGGCAGTCGGGGACAGTGCCTCTGGACTGGCAGACCGGGGTGGTGGTCCCTCTATTCAAAAAGGGGGACCGGAGGGTGTGTTCCAACTATCGGGGGATCACACTTCTCAGCCTCCCCGGGAAAGTCTATTCCAGGGTGCTGGAGAGGAGAATTAGGCCGATAGTCGAACCTCGGATTCAGGAGGAACAATGCGGTTTTCGTCCTGGCCGTGGAACACTGGACCAGCTCTATACCCTCCGTAGGGTGCTCGAGGGTTCATGGGAGTTTGCCCAACCAGTCCACATGTGTTTTGTGGACTTGGAGAAGGCATTCGACCGTGTCCCTCGTGGCATTCTGTGGGAGGTACTTCGGGAGTACGGGGTCGGGGGCCCTCTGCTAAGGGCTGTTCGGTCCCTGTATGACCGGAGTAGGAGCTTGGTTCGCATTGCCGGCAGTAAGTCAGACCTGTTCCAGGTGCATGTTGGACTCCGGCAGGGCTGCCCTTTGTCACCGGTCCTGTTCATTATTTTTATGGACAGGATTTCTAGGCGCAGCCGTGGGCCGGAGGGGATCTGGTTCGGGAGCCACTGGATTTCATCCCTGCTTTTTGCGGACGATGTGGTCTTGTTGGCTCCTTCGAGCCAGGACCTCCAGCATGTCCTGGGGCGGTTTGCAGCCGAGTGTGAAGCAGCCGGGATGAGGATTAGCACCTCCAAATCTGAGGCCATGGTTCTCGACCGGAAAAAGGTGGCTTGCTCCCTCCAGGTCGGGGGGGAGTTCCTGCCTCAAGTGGAGGAGTTTAAGTATCTTGGGGTCTTGTTCACGAGTGAGGGAAGGATGGAACGCGAGATTGACAGGCGGATCGGTGCAGCGGCTGCAGTAATGCGGTCGCTGTATCGGTCCGTCGTGGTAAAGAGAGAGCTAAGCCGAAAGGCGAAGCTCTCGGTTTGCCGGTCAATCTACGTTCCTACCCTCACCTATGGTCATGAACTTTGGGTCATGACCGAAAGAATAAGATCCCGGATACAAGCGGCCGAAATGAGCTTCCTCCGCAGGGTGGCGGGGCGCTCCCTTAGAGATAGGGTGAGGAGCTCCGTCACACGGGGGGAGCTCGGAGTAGAGCCGCTGCTCCTCCACATCGAGAGGAGCCAGTTGAGGTGGCTCGGGCATCTGTATCGGATGCCCCCTGGACGCCTCCCTCGGGAGGTGTTCCAGGCATGCCCCACCGGGAGGAGACCCCGAGGAAGACCCAGGACACGCTGGAGTGACTATGTCACCCGGCTGGCCTGGGAACGCCTTGGGGTCCTCCCGGAGGAGCTAGGGGAAGTGTCCGGGGAGAGGGAAGTCTGGGCGTCCCTGCTCAGGCAGCTGCCCCCGCGACCCGGTACCGGATAAGCGGAAGAAAATGGATGGATGGATGGACATTACTAGCTCCTTTGATTCGTCAGCTTTGAGGCTCAAATTAGCCCAGCTGCTTAATTAGCTCTCTTGTCAGCCACGAGGCACAGAATAGCCCAGCTGCATTTATTAGCTCCTCTATCACAACAGAAGTGTTCATTCTACACACATATATATGCACACAATGCTCGGATTTATAGCACGGTAGCTATGAGGCTTAAATTAGCCCAGCTATATCATTAGCTTCTTTGTCATTCGTCAGCTATGAGGCTCATATTAGCCCAGCTGCTTCATCGATTTATGACCACTTGTCAGCTATGAGGCTTAGATCAGCCCAGCTGCTTTATTAGAAGGGGTGGGAAAAAAATCGATATTGCAATATATTGTTGTGCTCTCTGTCGCAATAAATAAATCGATACACTGACGGCAAATATCGATATTTTGGGTCTATGGGTTTTTTTAGACTGCCGTCGGTGCGTCTAAGAGTTTACGGTTCTCCGGAGCGGATCCGCGGGGGCCGCCCGCTGCCCGGGGGTCGGTCTGAGCTCCAAGCGGGTTTCACACAGCCTTGAGGGCATGAGGACCCACTTTTCAGCCGGGCTCGATTGCCTATTTACGGGCAGGATTCCGGGCGGCGCATGTTTACCGTCCACCGGAGCAGCGGCGCCGCCAGGATTCAATTTCAATGTACGCACAAAAAAACGGCAAATACAACAACAAATGGGAAAATACTTTTTTAAGACAAAATCTAATGTTTTCAGTATCAGTGAAATCAGTATATCATGGTGATAGGCCCCGGTGCAAATATTTTTTTGTGCCCTCCATCCCCGCCCTAAACACAAGCGCACGCTTGTGAGCACTCCACGCACGCACACACACGCGTGGACACACACGCACAGTACGGTATGATAACTCTGCCGGCCCGGGGAGAGAGACATGCATCGGCTCGGCCCACAGTGATCAGAGCCGAGCTGTATTGTGTAGTGGAGAGGGGCCAACACATGCTATGCGCAATTGCGCACACACGCGCGATCGTCCTCTCAAATGCGGCTGCGTCTCTCCAGGTCGCTGTGTGAGAGAAAGAATAGCTCTGACTTGCTTGGGCAGATGTTGTTTGGTGTCACCCGCTGATTTGCATAATTTAAATATCTAGCCCGCTGAATCTTCAATTCCAGCCCGGTTCAGCACCATCAATTTTTTTTTTCACCTTCAAAAAAAGTACGCACAGTGCGTACAGGATTCCGGCTGGTGGCGCCACTGCGGATGTGTGGATCTGCGGAGCCGTGTGCTGCCCGGTGTTGCTGTGAGCTCCAAGCGGTTTTCACCCAGCTCTGAGGGCATGAGGCCCGACTTCCCAGGTACTGGATGGGTGAACATAACTCTGCACATAATTGGTTGCATACTGAAATGTGCCCAATATTTCATTTAATTCTGATGTTATTCTTATCTTGTTTAGCTATTGTTAAACTAAAACGGGCCCAAGTTTACATAAAACAAGTTGCTACTGACTTTTCAGTATCAGAAAGCACTGTCCTGGTTTACATAAGACATGTTATTAATGTTCATGCACTTTAATGTGTCCAGCTGGACATTGTTTATTCATTTGTACATTGTACGAAGTTTTGGAATGTATTTTTTATGCATATTTTTTCTTTTTCAGTCACATATCGTGATATATCGTTGATGAAATTTCTTGCAATATATTGATTATCGCAGATATCGTGTATCGTGATATTATCGTTATCATGGGCCAAATATCGTCACAGTATCGAATCGTGAGTTACCCGTATCGTCCCACCCCTAATTATTAGCTCCTTCACCACAACAGAAGTGTTCATCTTAAATACAAATATATGCTCAACGTCTCTTTTGCTGTTCATACCACAAACTCTGCCATGTTATGGTGAGGGGTAGCTGGCGTATGGAATAAAAAATTGTGACGGACAGTGCACCAGAACTCTCAACCCTTTAATCTTAAACACTCAGGAGTTCTTGCTAACTTTTGATAGGAACGGAGCAGACACTCACTTGTCTACGGATCCGCCTGATGCAGAGGAATCCATAGACACCTCAACCATCTTTCTAGCACCTTCATCTTGAGTTATTCCCAAAAAGAGACACTTTGAAGTCACTCTTTTTCCATATCTCGGCTTCCGTAGATCCTAGAGACTTGGGGATGGTTCCAAACGGTCCGGAATCTGACCTTTCGTTCTCCAGTTATTCCCAAAAATAGTCACTTTGAGTGGTTTTCATCCTTATATCCTAACCCTAATTGTTTAATTATTCAATCGAGTATTTTATTGATTATTATCTCTTTCAAGCAGATTCCTTCAAAAACAACACTTTCCGTCCTGTTCAGTTTCCCATCAGAAACGCCGTCCGGCCGTGGTCAGCTTGGATGCCACGAAGAGCTTCTCTGTTGCTCCAGTGTTCATGTCGGGACTGTTGCTGAGTAGTGATGATGGTGATAATATTTAATTATTCAATTAAGGGTTTAATTGATTATTTAATTAATTTAAAAACAATCTTTCAAGCAAATTCCTTCAAAAAGCTCTAAAGATCAGCTCAAACAGGAAAACACAATCATGACGGCTCTGCTCTTCTGGAACCACTGCATGAGGGATTCGAACTGCGACATCTGGACCTGGAAAGGAAGGATCTGCTGCTCATCATCCTTACTACGGACTTGGAACATGCACTCACTCACCCACTCACACACTCACTCACCCACCCACTCACCCACTCACTCACTCACTCACTCACTCACTCAAATATACACACACATATACACACACACACACACACACACACACACACACACACACACACACATATACACACACTTACCTGGCCACTGCTTCACTACATTCTCCCTTTCCCTACCCTCTCAACAGGTTAGAAGATGCACCAGAGAAGTAACATACTTGAAACACACATTCACCTGGCCCCAACATATCATATCTCTCTTTGTCTCTTTTTAAAAAAAGACACACACGGTTGAGGGGATATTGTATGACATGCGCCGGCCAGTGCCTTGCCGTGGTTCTCCATTCAACTGTGAAGCCGTCGGGCGACTTGGGGAGTTCCATGTGAATTTCTCAATACCTAACCCTAACCTAATTTTCCATACCTTTTGATAGGGACGTTGTAGAGACTCCATTCAAGTACTGATGGAAAGAGCATGGCCACAAATGGGGGGGTAGCCAAAGTTTCAAACAAGGAGCACCTAAGGGGAAAATGAGCACCTGATTGTTTGAGATCAAAGGGTTCTCAATGTCCAATCGCAATGAAACTGGTATGAGCGAATTCAGCGTACCCGCTGTATAATAGGGGGGGTAGCCGAAGTTTCAACTCTCACTTATTCACAGAAAACTGAGCAAGCATTTCAGGGGTGGCACTTAGCCCTATTTACCTATTAACCTTAACCCTTCTGAACACGCCAGACTTGTCCGCGAGTCTCTACGACCTTCCGTTCCGGAGATACGAGGATTTTAAAGTTTCAATTGCAAATTGCGACCCCTTGCGGGCATAATTTATACAACAACCCAATGTATCATTTAAAGGTATTTCTACAGTGAATATAGACATTGTTTCAAGTGCCTCGGACCTGCCATTCTCAAGTTAGCGGCCTGGGAAATCTCGAGACTCGACCCATAGGGAGTACGAATGGTAGTAATCAACCCTATTTACCCTATTTACCCTGACAAATAAGTCAAAGCCCTCGCAAACAGGGTGTCCAAGTGGACCGCATCACCGACATACTGTCACAAGATGCATTTTACAACACATGTAACACATGACATGACATAAGTGCAGAATACAGGTTACCTCATGACACATGGAATAGTAAGTCAAAACTATTCAACCTTCTAATTAACCTATAATAAACCACTAATTGAAAAATTCCCATCACAATTTAACATCTGAAATTAAAATATGACCGATGGTCCCCTGTTACTGGCGTCTACTCATTGACCAAGTTGCTGCAAGAAGCAAACTTCCTTTGGTGCTCGTGCGTGCTGCGGGTGTGTGTAGGAAACCAGGAAAACACGGAGTGGATTCCTATTCCTATTGCTGTATTCTCTTACTGATAAAGCGGAACGGATTTGATCGTGAAGCAATGAAAAGAGCGCTGCAGAAATGTGACCCTTCATGCACTAATATGCTGCCCATGCTGCGTCGCCACCTGCGTCACCAGTGAGACGTTTACAGGATACAGGAATAGGATAGAGCAACAACAAGACAACATACACATAAGTAACAGTAAAGATATAACAAATAAGTAGCCAGTAAAAAAACGACATAAACATGTAATGGTTGAGTGGTTGAGTTCACATTGTTGAACAAATGAATGTGATGTATGAATGTTGGAAACAAGCAGGATGCTGGAGGAGGACGGAGGACTGTGTCACGTCAAAACGCTCACTCAGCTGCTCTCAGATGAGAGCCGACACTCTGGGATCAGAGCGGAAAGACTGCTGACAGGGCAGTCCTCATGCACGCAACACAGCAGAGAACATGCAGAATGCACCGGAGAACATGCAGAACACACTGAAGAACACACTGGAGAACATGCAGGACACACTGGAGAACATGCAGAACAACGGACCGTGCATATAATTTGCCTTCCTTGAGGGAGGGGATGTTTTTAACCCTGCAGAGTGGAGGGCCCATGGGTGCATCCTCACCCAGAGACTCCCTCTAATCAGGCTCAATTACCGGGATCCAGGCGTTCAAAGTGCGACCACCTTTAAGATGTTTCTTTCCCTCCCCCTCCCTCTCTCTTCTTTCCCTCTGGAGGACCATTTACTGGAAGCACTCGATGCCCGAGGGTTCGCTCTAACAAGGCCTCCAGATCAAGGCTGGATTTGCAGCTTGCTGAGTTAATGTCAGATTGGCATAACAAGGTTCACGTTGGGGACCGGCAGGGGCGTCAATTGGGTATGGCAAGGTATGGCAGCTGCCACACCTTGGCTCCAGGGGAAAATGTAAATAGTCTTTTTTTTTAATACATTTATGGAATTACTCTGTGTCAATTTGTATTGATTAATCTATTATTTAATACATATAAATTAACTACAAGTGAAAATCAGAACAACACAATCGATTTCTCCAGATATTATCTTTCCCAACACTTGTATCCCCCCTCCATATCTTGAAATGTGGTATCTCCCAGCCCCCCCCTGACGAGACGACGGAGGTCAGAGCTGGGTCATTATTGTTATCGCGTTTTTGTTTTGCTAAGCTAATTAACTAAAATGCAAAGGAAGCAGATAACTTTAGAATCTTTTTTATCAAAAAAAGAGGCAGGTGATGGGTCCAATGTTGCCCCAGCAGCGGAGGGAGGAGGACCAGAGGGGTATTCCATCAAACTAGCTAAGCGCAAAGCCGGGCTAATTTCGATAAGCCTTGCTACCTTTAGCGAGAGTTGCGTTCCATCAACGTGACTTGAGGCACTCTCCGCTAAGTAACCATGGGAATTTATCCGGCCAAACTAGCCTGCTCCGGGGCAGGCTAACCATCAGGCTTACTTTAGCGGGGGTTTCAGAGAAGTCCGTCTGTCGGAAACAACTGTACCAGCAGAAGGTTCCGCCGAGCCTAGTCCTCGTGATTTCGTCACGTGAAAGACCAAAAATGACCAAAATTACATATAAGTACAGACAGACTATATTTTCATCAAGCGTCTAAAAATACATGCTTGCAATTAAAAAATATGAATAAATCGTTTATTTTGTTTAACACTGACTGGCCATATCATAACTTAAAGCCCCCAGTTGGGTGAGTGGTGATGCACCTGCCCTTGAGTGTGGGCATCGCAGGTTCACATCCCGGCGAGAATATTTCAAGTGTGTTTTTTTCTTTATTTTTGCCTGTCTTTAGATCAGAGAATTAGACCAACATTTTACCTTAACTATGATAAATATGTCATACAATTTCCCCAGAACCCAAATATAACTTGCAAAAACATGATAGATATAATAGCATGTATATCCCAATGACAAAGGCATTGCTGCATGCAATTTTCAGCCACATAAATTCCTTTCAGGTGAGTTCATTAATAGGTTCATTGAATGTATTCATTAAATTGTTGCGATAAATGAGTTGGTCAATGTAGATGCATTTACTAGGCCTATCTAAAAAAAGAGAGAAAGAGAGAGAGAGAGAGAGTTCCGGCCAAAGAAAGAAAAAGAAACAACTGGAATTGAACCATGGGCGGCCACATGTAAAGCCGGCGCATTACCTCTACACTATCCTCACATTAGAGAACTCTTTGTCAGTGTTATATTAGAACATGTTACTCTTAACGGTACTTCTGTATTAAATTGCTCGGCAATTCTTGCCCAAGCAGCCTCGTGATTTTTATTTATCACTACAGTATTCCCTTTATTGGTTATGATGGGTTTGTACTCCTCATACAGTTCCATCAATAATTTTTGCTCTGGTCTTTTCTGCCATTTTCTCGATGATTCGACATTCACGATTCTGGTCTGGCTTCATATCCCTTGAACGTGCGTAACACACGACAACGTTAACCTGGCTTGAATAAGCCTCAACAAGGCGCGGCTGAAATGCGTTAATGGAATGGGTTTAGCCGCAAGTGGAAGTTGCCGTTAGTTCTAACCAGGCTTAACCAGGTAAGCGCCGCTTTAATTAGCGAGTTTGGTGGAATACCCCTCAGGTAGTGAAGGTGGGATTCAGGCTGTTAACGAGGCTGTTAGCCACTCAGCACCCTCTTCTCCCTCCCTCCCTCTCCTCTTTGCATTTGGACTTTAACAGTTTTAAGTTGGCCCGGTATGTTCACGTGATATTGTTGCAATTACATAGTGAATGAAGTGAACAGAATGAGTGAAATTGTGTTTGTCAGAAAGGCTATTACTGCTCTCTAACCCTGCCGCTGGATGCGTAACGGCGCATTTGACTGAATTGATTGATTAACGTGCGTAGTTAAGTGTTTGTGTCCATAGTTATGTTAGCGGAATGTGAGTGAGACTGCATTTGAAAAAGTTCAAATTTTCCTAACCACACAGATAAGCTACATAGCAGACTTGTCACTTTTGTTATGATTATTTGCTGGGCATGTATATTGAATTGTGCAGGCAAGTGTGCTCTACAAAAAAGCCTCTTGGAGCACAAAAGTCCGCCTGAAAAAAATTTCCGCCATTTTGAATTTTGTGAAAAACACATTTTTGCGAACTTCTCCTAAACCGTAAATCCGATTCTCACGAAAATTGCTGTGTATCACCATTAGACCAACTTGGGCAAGTGCCATCAAAAGCTTTGTAAAATGTCGTTGTGTTCAGAAGTTATTAGCCAATGAACATCAGAGAGGCGGGGCTCTAGAAATCAATAGACATAACTCCACAATATTTAACCCAATCGTCACGAAACTTGCAGGATGTGTTGACATAACTCCCTGGAACATATCCTGACTTTTCATGAGAGTCCCACCCTGAACACGTCTGCACTGCAATATTGACTCACAATTAGAGCGCCACCTATTGGCAACATGAAATGTCATGTTTTTACACTCATATAAGGACATAATTCCACAATATTTAACCCAATCATTACGAAACTTGCAGGATATGTTGACACATCTGCCTTGAACATATCTTGAAAGTTTTATTAAAATTGACCACTCGGGGGCGCTACAGTAAATCAGCCATTTTTCAATTGTAAGCTTTGTATTTTAACGAACTCCTCCTACACCGTTGATCCGATTCCTACCAAACTTTGTGAGCCTGTTCTAGAGGCCTCGATGATTTAAAATCATCGAAAGGTCTTACATAAGTCCTATGGGAGCGTAATTACGGCGCCCTGAACATGGACGAATTTCATGCTTCGCCACAATACTCTAAACTGTTATAACTTCAGTGTCCATCGTCCGATCTGGTTCAAACTTCTCACATTTGATGAGAGCCCCACCCTGAACACGTCTGCACTGCAATATTGACTCACAATCAGAGCGCCACCTATTGGCAACATGAAATGTCATGTTTTTACACCCGTATAAGGTCCCAGTGTCGTGGAACTTTGCACCCCAGTCTAGCAGGACAACTTCAATCGTCTGATACGGTGATCGACGTGACGATTCAGGCAAGGGACGACCGGCTGCGTGGCAATGGCCGGGGAAGACGCGCGCCGTGGCGGGGGCCGGGGACGACAGGCGCCAGCCGTGGCGGTGGCCGGGGACGACCCGAGCCGTGGCGGTGGCCAGCAACGACCGGGGACGACTGGCAACGTGGTGGTGGCCGGGGACGACCCGCCCCGTGGCGGTGGCCAGGCCAGGCGGTCCGACACGTCAGGCGGCCGTAGCAGTAACCGAGTTACGTGCCATGCGAGGGCCCGTTATCACTGCTCGCAGTTTTAATTATTATTAGGGCCCGAGCGCCGACAACGTCGGGCAGCGAAGCCCTATTGAAACTGAAGGGATTTTTATTCTTTTTCTTATTACGCAAGTTCAACGGCCTTTTTGGGGGCCTTGTCATATTCAGAAGTTGAAAAATATTGCCATGCGCATTTGGACTGGCGAAAAAATTGAGATTTCATAGTTGGCCACAAAAAAAGTAACTCCGATTGACACAAAATTTGGTACACATGTGCAGGCAAGTGTGCTCTACAAAAAACCTACCGAAATTTTCCGCCATTTTGAATTTTGTAAAAAAAAAACGTTTTTGCTAATTTCTCCTAAAACGTAGATCCGATTCTCACCAAAATTGCTGTGTGTCATCACAAAAAATATTGTTGCGTTCAGAAGTTATAAGCCAATGAACATTAGAGGGGCGGGGCTCTAGAATTCAATACACATAACTCCACAATATTTAACCCAATCATCACGAAACTTGCAGGGTATGTTGAGGTATGTACCTGGGACATATCGTGAAAGTTTTATTAAAATTGACCACTCGGGGGCGCTACAGTAAATCAGCTATTTTGGGCCATTTTAGGCCATTTTAACTAATTGTAGGCTTTATATTTTAACGAACTCCATTCTACACCATTGATCCAATTCATGCCAAACTCGCTGAGACTGTTCTAGAGGCCTCAATTATGCGAAATCATCGAAAGGTCTTACATAAGTCTAAGGGCGTGGCCAGGACGGCGTCCTGAACTTGGACAAATTTCATGCTTCGACCACAAAAATCTAAACTGTTATAACTTCAATGTACATTGTCTGATATGATCAAAACTTCACATGTTTGTCAAGAGTCCAACTCTGAACACGTCTGCACTGCAATATTGACTCATATTCAGAGCGCCACCTAGTGGCTATAGAAAGTGTTAAGTCTTATACTTCAGCGGGCTCTTCCTAGCAGCTTTATCAGATTCACCTCAAACGTGGTCATCATGTACTCAAGTCTTCAATGATGAAGAGTCATCAAAAGGTCTTGCATAAGTCAAAGGGCGTGGCCAGTGCGTGACGTTTTTGCCAGTGTACAGGAAGTCATTGTAACTTCAGCATACAATGTCCAATCTGCTCAAAACTTGCAGGATGTGTTGAAATCTCTCCCTGGAACATATCCTGAAAGTTTTATCAAAATTGACCACTCGGGGGCGCTACAGTTAATCAGCCATTTTAGACCCACGCCGTGGAGGTGGCCGGGTTATAGCCCCAGTTGGTTGTTGGGCTATAGCCCCATCAAGAATTGTGTCAGCCCTACCGTTAGCCCTACCATAAAACCACCAAGAAAAAAACAACAACAAAATAACCAAGAAAAGTGCGGAGTTCAACAGCACCACCACGTCACGTCGTAACGGCATTCAGGCAGCTGCGATGACAACTGTCACTGATCTGGGTTCATTAACAGACTGTACTGTCCGTAAGTAAACGTCACTCATGTGAGCCCGCTTTTAGTGTATGCTCGACACAGAGACAGCAGGCTACTAGTTTGTAAGCTACCTGGCTCTAGCAGTTCGCGTTAGCGGCTTATAGTCACTCACGTTAAGTTAACGTTAGTAAGCTGGTCAAAATTGATCATGGATACATTAGTTTTTAAACGTCGTCGGACGGAAGAACAGATGGCGGTGGCGGGCGTGTTGGATAAAACTACGGACGCACCGTTGACACCTGCAGGGGAAGATGACCACTCGGGTCCCGGCTGTTAACGTAACTATTCACGTTTCGCTGTCTCTGTCTCTCTCTCTCGCTGTGTGCGTGATTATAGCTGCGGGAGGGTGTTGTCAGCGCCGCCGCCAGGATTCAATTTCAATGTACGCACAGAAACGGCAAATACAACAACAAATGGAAAAATACTTTTTTGAGACAAAATCTAATGTTTTCAGTATCAGTGAAACAGTAGTGTATATCATGGTGATAGGCCCCGGTGCAAATAGTTTTTTGTGCCCTCCATCCCCGACCTAAACACAAGCAAACGCTTGTGAGCACTCCACGCACGCACACACACGCTTGGACACGCACGCACAGTACGGTATGATAACTCTGCCGGCCCGGGGAGAGAGACATGCATCGGCTCGGCCCGCAGTGCTCAGCAGCAGAGAGGTGACGAGACTAGAGCCGAGCTGTATTGTGTAGTGGAGAGGGGCCAACACACGCAATGCGTAATTGCGCACACACGCGCGATCGTCCTCTCAAATGCGGCTGCATCCGGCCCGGTTCAGCAGCATACATTTTTTTTTCCACCTTCAAAAAAAGTCCTCCCAGTGCGTACTGGCACCGGCTGGCAGCGCCACTGGGTTCGCCACCGAAAATTCACGAAAAAGTCAGTCAGAATATATTCATAAAAAAATATTTAAAATTGTTAGAGTCATAAAAATCGCTCATATCGCTTGATGCACCAAGTCTGAGTGTAGGGAGTCCAAAACAAGCATAAAAAGCCATGGTCAAATTTTTCGTGGGAAAAAAAAAGTCATACTATAGCATGTCGAAAAAAAAGTGAAAAATCGACAAAATTCATAAAATGTTGTAAAAATGATTTAAAAGCCGTAACATATGCTTGTGTATCGCGTGTCAATCAAAGTCTGGGTGAAGTGAGTCCAAATAAGCCATAAAAAGGGTTGTTCATGGCTGGCAGGTGGCCTAGTGGTTAGAGTGCAAGCCATTTACCCATGTAAACATATATGCAGATGACACCAGTTCAAATCCCGCCTGGCGGTCCTTTGCTGCATGTCACGTCCCCATCTCTCTCACATGCTTCCTCTGTCCACTGCTAAATAAAAACTTCTCTACGCTGGAAGAATATCTTAAATCTTTTTTAGAAAAAAGTCATACAAAAGCATGTCGAAAATTCACGAAAAAGTCAGTCAAAATAAATTCTTGAAATATTCATAAAAAATATTAAAAAGTCATAAAAATCGCTCATATCGCTTGTCGCGTCAAGTCTGAGTGTAGGGAGTCCAAAACAAGCATAAAAAGCCAAGGTCAAATTTTTATTTTTCTTGAGAACATGTTGTTGGGAAAGGATAAACGAATTGGGAAAGTTAGGCTATGCTAATCAGGTTCAACATGGACAAATAAAAACACATTTTTTGTATGTCAAGATACATTTTTATTTAAGAATAATAGTTGTTCTGCAGTCTTGGCATTTAGTCGGTTTCTGGTTTTGGACAAAACCTCCCCAGCCTTGGAAAAAATCCTTTCACAAGGCACACTTGTTGCTGGAATACACAAATATTTGTTTGCCATAAACAACTCTCCTCTCTTGCCAGTACTTCAACGGGTCAGCTGTTCTTGGGATGAAGGCATCAGTCAGATATTTCTGAACTTCCACTGTGGCATCTGCAGTGGCGCTCTGAATGTTTTGCGTTTCACCAACACGATGATCAAACAACTCCCATAAATTGTCTGATGTGGATGTTGGTGATGATGATGATGATGATGCTGATGATGCTGATGGCTCTGAGGACGTTGTTGCTTGTGGCTCTACTTTGATAAAAAGAGCAGTTAGTTATACAGCATATGCATACATTTGTTTTTAAACGTCGTCGGACGGAACAACAGATGGCGGTGGCGGGCGTGTTGGATAAAACTACGGACGCACCGTTGACACCTGCAGGGGAAGATGACCACTCGGGTCCCGGCTGTTAACGTAACTATTCACGTTTCGCTGTCTCTGTCTCTCTCTCTCACTGTGTGCGTGTTTATAGCTGTGGGAGGGTGTTGTCAGCGGCGCCGCCAGGATTCAATTTCAATGTACGCACAGGAACGGCAAATACAACAACAAATGGAAAAATACTTTTTTAAGACAAAATCTAATGTTTTCAGTATCAGTGAAATCAGTAGTGTATATCATGGTGATAGGCCCCGGTGCAAATAGTTTTTTGTGCCCTCCATCCCCGCCCTAAACACAAGCGCACGCTTGTGAGCACTCCACGCACGCACACACACGCTTGGACACGCACGCACAGTACGGTATGATAACTCTGCCGGCCCGGGGAGAGAGACATGCATCGGCTCGGCCCACAGTGCTCAGCAGCAGAGAGGTGACGAGACTAGAGCCGAGCTGTATTGTGTAGTGGAGAGGGGCCAACACACGCTATGCGTAATTGCGCACACACGCGCGATCGTCCTCTCAAATGCGGCTGCATCCGGCCCGGTTCAGCAGCATCAACTTTTTTTTTCCACCTTCAAAAAAAGTCCTCCCAGTGCGTACTGGATTCCGGCTGGCAGCGCCACTGGGTGTTGTTATATATTCACATTGAAATTCTGACATTGATTTGAGCCCCACCGTCGTATGAGTTAGCCCCACCGTAGTTGAACCAGAAAAAATACTCTGGCGCCGCCACTGGACAGGCGCCAGCCGTGGCGGTGGCCAGTGACGACCCGCGGCGTGGCGGTGGCCGGGGACGACCAGGGACGACTGGCAACGTGGCGGTGGCCGGGGACGACCCGCCCCGTGGCGGTGGCCAGGCCAGGCCAGGCGGTCCGACACGTCAGGCGGTCGTAGCACTAACCGAGTTACGTGCCATGCGAGGGCCCGTTATCACTGCTCGCAGTTTTAATTGTTTAATGAAAGCGAAGCGTGTCCCAAATCCTGGCAGAGACGAAGAATCAGAGATGCCTTTAGTCCGAGCTCAAGGTCTCTCCTTCTGGGCAAAAGGTGTTTGTGTCTGCAAGAGAGATTCTCCTTCAATGAGGGTGTACTGCTGGATTCACTGGGGGTTTATCATCTGAAGAACAGGATCAACGAAGCAGACCTGCAAACTTCAAATACACACTGAACACATCTTTGCATCTGGTGATAGTTCAGTGTGGGAATGTAGAACTGTTAATTTTTTACTAAATATTTTTGTCTTCACTACAGCTGCAGCTCCTGTGATTTAAAGGAGTCATCACCTGGAAATCGCAATTTCTCTTGTTAAAACATGCATATCTGTGTTTGACCTCAGTTGAAACTTGCCTGAAAGGCTGGAGTTTGAAAGTGGCGCCGTTTTTTCGCTTCTGCTCTTTTTCCGAACAGGAATAGCACACAAGGACGTGCATTCCTAAAGCACGAGATTTTGATTCTGCGCCTTCGGTGACGTCACCGTGGCGGCTACTTGCATAAGCCCACCCCTCTTTCACCACCCAACCCCGCCCCGTCCGCTACCTGAAATCGCCGAAGCGCCGCCATTATGTTTTGGAGTCTGCATGCAGGGAAGCCCCCCCCGGCTCTGTCCTTCCTGCGGCGAATCAACGCGCGCCTCATTACATATTATACAATGCACATCCGGACCAGTCAAAACCTCGCGCGTAATCTCGCGTGATAAAATCGCGGTACGAAAAAGGGTCAGAACAAGCTCAATGTTTGATTAAAATTTTTTTTTTTTTTTCTAATAAGTTTTACGAATTGATCCAAAGCGATCCAAGGGGGGCTGGATACGTATAAAACCAGGTGATGACTCCTTTAAGGCTTTCAATTCAAAACAATATAATGACATGTCTTGTTTTATAATAAAATATCTAAAAGTAAAGTAGTTTAAATCAGCTCTGTCTCAAGCTATCACTGCATGAAAAGTCGGATTTTCGTCCCTGTAAACGCCCGAAAATCTCCCTAATTTTCGGGAGTTAACGACAATTTACAGGCTGCGAACACCGCGTTCGTCTGTGCCGAAAATTGTCGGAAACGAACCACAGCGAAGGCTCTAATTAGCATATGAATAGCGGCGAAACCCCGCCTGGCCAGAGATGGCTTGAATATCCTCACTCAGGATTGGATGAAACCACTAGTTTTAAACAAGTATAATCGCTCGTGATTGGTTGGCAGATCTGGTCATTATAAATGTAAACCCCACCCCCGTTGGCAGATGTGTTACTATTGGTCACACTGGGTCTTTTAAACAAGAATAATCACTAGTGATTGGTTAGCAGATCTATCACTATATATATATATATACATATATATATATATACACATATATATATATACATATATGTTTATATATATATGTATATTTATACATATATATACACACATATATTTATTTTTATTTATTTATATATTTATAAATATAAATATGAATGAATTTATTGAGGAAAGGAAAAATTGCCAGGAGGAAGTATTCAAAGAAAGAGCTTTATTGACAACACAACACACAACTGTACAAATTTGCCCACACAACAAACAAATGAACTGGCGACATTCTGTCCGAATTTGGTCAATTTTACAGCCGCCTGCGGTGCGTGGCCCTGTACTTGGGAGTCTTCTCTAATCGCGACTGTAGAGTCGCACAGAGCTCGGTGAGCTCCTGGCTATGAGAGGATGGAGGTCGCACAATCCATCCAGACACCCCGCCAACGACGCCGTCCTCCTCATCAGACATCATGTCTGTGGTGGCGCACTTCCAACGGTCCACCTCATCGCCAGCAAGCACACTCCGTCTCGCTTCCAGCAGCTGTAAAACAATCAATAAAGACAATCAGTACTGCGCGATGCACTGCGCATGGACACAACACATCTATTAATGCACCTGAAAATAGGTTTAGGTAGGTTTGGTCACATTGACCAAAAACGGATCTAATAAGTCTTACCCTCTTTCTCCTGGAACGACTCCGAGCTGACGTCTTCACAGCTTCCGCCTGCGATGCGAGATCAGGCTGTGTGTGTCTGAAGCTCCTGCGTACCGTTTCATTGTATGTCTTACAGGCAGCTGGAAAACAATTACATGAGTGGTATGAATACAGTTAAGATCGGTATCTACTGTTAACGCATCTATTTCCTTATACAGCAGAATGAAAGCACATTCTTTAAATCGTACCCTTGCTCCGGTTCGTAGCGCCTACAATTCATCTCCGAGTTGTGAAGACGGCGTACTGCTTCCTGTTAAAGACCAACAACATACACTCAACAAAGCAACTTAACGTTACACTGGTTCCTCTCTCTTGTTCTTTTACAAGGCTACTATGCTACTTTTAGCTTGGACTATTAGCTTTTAAGCTACTTTTAGCTTGGGCTTGCTTCGCTAATTTTAGCTTAGCTAGCAGTCACCGAACATATTCTTACCGCAATCATCCTGAGAGTCTCCAGCAGTCCTGGGACATCCTGAGAGTCTCCAGCAGTCCTGGATATAAGAATTATAACATTTAAACCACATTTTCTTAAGTGAAGCCTCTCAGAGCAGCATCCCTCCTGCCGGTGAACGTGAACGTCTCGTCATGGTTCCCCCCACTGAATGAGGCGCCCGGTGTCTGCCGTCCCTTTAGCGGACAACGGTGCACGGCGTTATTAATCACCGTTAGTAAATATATAACCACGGTTTAACATAAGCACTATATTATTAGTTAACGTCGGTAAAAACGGCACATTTTCCGCTTCGCTTGCGCTCGCTAACCTCTGTGGTAAATTAGCGTCAGTAGGCTAGCCGGCTGCCAGGACCTTCGATTCGTAACGTTAACGTACAATGCCAACAACAATAAAGTAACGTTCATTATCAATACGATTTAAAAGTCAGCTGGAAACATAAAAGTCATGTTACAGTATACTTACATGTGTAGGCGGTTTGTGTCGGGCTGTCCGCAGTCGTCCGCCATTATCCAAAACTTGTGAAGTCAGACGAGCCGCAATGCATTTTGGGAAGTTGAGTAGATTTAGCAAGGTCCGCTGTACTCAGAAATTCTTGCCAATGCAGTATACATCCGGGCATTTCTCGCGTGCACAAATTCACAACATGTATGTGAACGCACTACGTACTCAAATTTACGTCACAATTAAGTACGAGTAGGACGTTAGTATGGCATTTCTAACACAGCCGAGATCTATGATCTATGAACCCATCCTTGACCCTCAGAACTACGACCAGCCATTATAAAGCAGTTTATAGTTGTTAATGTTGTGTCAAAAGGTACTGCATTTAAACATGTTATTGCACAAGTTTCCTGGCTTCATCCCCATCCGGACAGACATTTTTATGGAAAGCCAATAGAAGTTTGGAGCTTGCAGGGAACAGACACGTCATACCCAGCATAATTTCTGCCTGTTGAGCGCATTGCTGGGAGATGTGTGGTTAACACATCCACTGTGCATTTAAGCACAGAAAGGGTCACTGTAGTCATGCCACTATGCACAGTGGTTGAGCTCTAGGAGACTGTGATGTTGTTTGCATGAATGTACATTTTACCTTTGTGGCAAAGCCTGATTAAAAGTAATTGTTGAAGCAAATTGTTTTGTGTATCTTTGAATGAAGATGAAATTAAGTTATATCTTTGAATGAAGATGAAATGAAGTTAACACCTTTCAGAAAAATGTCACCTGGGGGAAAACTCCCCCTGCTACCCTGATTTGCATTTGTATAGCTCACAGCATTTTCATTTACATGTTAAAGCCTCCCCTAGGATTACGGGGAGGGGGGTCATGGGGGGACAACTGCCAAGCAAGGCCCACGTCAATTCCCGGCAATTTACGTCAGTTTTCGGTGTTTCCTGCAAATTGCCGTTTGCAGTCGTAAACCTGAACTTCCACGTCAATTTACAGGGCCGCTAACTGACGAAAATCCCACTTTTCATGCAGTGTATAACATTAGAATGCTGCTTTTGTAATAATTGCTTTATTATTTAATAAAATGTACAGCATAGGAAAAAGTATTGTAATTTATATCTTAAGTAAATGTAGCAAGCATTAAAATGTTATTTGAAAGTACTCTTTATTCCAAAATCATACATATTAAATTACTGGACAACCTGTATTGGAGTACTAAATATATATGTTAAAGTTGTGATGTATGTTTATAAAACTGAAAACTTATAAATAAAATATGTTAAAAAAATGTAAAGGAAAAGTTAATTTAACGTTCATAATTTGAATGCTGCAGCTGGTAAAGGTGGAGAT
>NC_139931.1:40000-182041 GCF_963514095.1 Eutrigla gurnardus
GAGATCCTGAAAAGCCTTCATGCTACTCTGGTTCCCGTGATAAGCAGCCAGACTCTGAGCACCTTCTGTTGGAGGCTTAATAACTGGTTTGAAGTCCAATTTAAAAGCACCTTTAATCAGTATTTTTTTTTACCAAGATAATCAAGATGTGAAAACAATGTGAAATCTCCCCTCAGCTTTAAGCAGTGTAACGGTGACTCTTTCAGGGCGTTGTTTGTCCGTCTGACTCCCAACTGTACTGTTCATGTTGATTCTCACCGTTCTCATCGGGTTGTTTTCGGCTGCAGATGTTCAAAGAGAAAGATCTAAATATAACACTACTTACATATCAACTTAAAAACTAAGGCTGTGCATCTGAGCAGCCATAAAACAAAGAAAAACAAAAGAAACACAGGTACTGTAGGTTTAAAGATGCTAAATGCAAAATATAGCAGAGCCAGCGGGTCATACTAACAGTGCTAACAGCGCTCACAACTGCTAACGTACTGGCAGAGCTAACAGTGTTTACTTAAGGAGGAACTGGATGTTGTCTGGTACGCGTCCGTGAAAACACTGTATGTTTGTACAGCAGGACGGGGCTCCGATAACAACACACACAGAGGGACAGTGTTTTCATGCTCAGATCAGGTGGACATTACTCTACTATATCTTCACATAGCTAATAGTTGTTTGCTGCCGAATTAATGCTGTGAATGCCATAATCAAACTTTTAAGGATTAATTAGGTTTCGACAACTTAACTTCTGATGAGTTTTACACCTCAGCTGTTCCCGAGAAGCCGCTCAGGTGTGTGGTTTCACCGGTACGACTCCAGATGTGTTTGTAGCTTTTGTGAATTTGTCACAAAGTGTTTTCTTGCCCAGGACACATAAAAAGACATCACGTTGAATGCCTGTATTAACCGTTTCTCCTACATGATGGGCTTGATCACAGCTGGAGTGTTATTGTGACGGCGATGGCCCGGGCCGGTTAATTTAATTGCCAAAACCAAACGGCATGGAGTCAAAAGATGAGATCAGAACGTCGCTTCCGCTCTCGGCTCGGCACGTCTGTGTATGTTGCTTTATCTTGTGTCGCACAATGAGCCTCTCACCCTTTTGAATCCCAGATGAAAAAATATGGCAGGAAATAAACCCAGATTTTGTCACTTTGCCATTCATGAACGATCCCCAGCAACCATGAGAGGCAAAGGGAGCGGAGAAAAGGCATTTACTTACCGGCGGTCAGATTCATTTAAATTATGATTGAAATGACTTCCTTTTCGGGGAGAAATTGGGTTTTAAGAAGCAAGTACATTTAATCATAGGTAGTTTACTTTTTTTTTTTGAAAAAGTACAGAGTGGATGCAGCTGCAGAGATAAGCAGGCTGCAAACAAATCCAGCCGAGATAGTCAGGAGTTTAACATTTCAGATGTTAATTAGGCATCTGAAATGTTAATTACCCCCCTCCACAGCTCCTCTTAAGCGAAGCCTTGCTGGCGATCAGGCAGCGAATTGACGGTTGAAGCCATGGCTGCCGTCCTTATCGCGGCAGAGAACACAGACTGTGTTTGGCAGCGCCGGCCCACACATCCTGCTCACAGAGTGGACACAGGTGGGCGACGGCTTGTGTTTGTATAACCAGCTCACGGAGAGAGGAGAACCTGTGAACAAGCAAAATGGGAATACCCACACTGGGTACTTCATCGCCTCGACCTCTTCTTCTTATTTATTTATTTATTTTTTTTCTGCTCGAGCTCATCAGAGGCACAATAATCTCGCTCTGTGGAAGAGGAGGGATCGTGTATCTGGTGCATGAGCGTAGGTTTGTTTTTTCGACATGAAGCCAAATACATGTGTGTGTGTGTGTGTGTGTAGCATGATGTAGACATCGGCAGCTGGGCCGATCCAGGCATATGTTAACGGCTTTCTTTACTGTGCTACAGTTGCTCCCATGCATTTAGCAGAGCGTCACAGCTACATTTAAAAAAATATCCCCAAACACCGTTAACTTGCAATCTCCACTCAGAGTCGGGGACAAGGATTTGATTATAAATCAAACCGGCCTATATGTCCACCGTTTCAGGCGCTCTACAGTGAAGATAAGGTGGTCAGCATGGTTACAAATGATGGATGTTCACATATTTATTGTTCTTTTCAGTGTGAGCTTGAAACAGAGAATATTAGGTGAAAAACCGATCAGTGATGCTGGAAGTTATGAACATTTTGCAACCGGTGCGTTTTTTACGTGGAGTCTGTTTAAAAAAAGTTGCCTTTTAATGTTGCAATGTTTGTCAGCAATCGGTCATGCAGTAACTTAGGAGGTAATCATTCATTTTGGCGTGCTGTTAACACTTTAAAAAGTGACGTATTTTATTTTTAGATAAGTGATGTGTAGTGGATGTAATTATTCTGATTATTCTCCACTATTTGGATGTCAAATTTCGTCATTTTTTTGGAAGCGTGCATTTCATTCTTTTTAAAAAGTAAAGTTCAGTGAATGTGTGTGAGTTACAGAGAGAAAGTTGGCCTCTGAGACGTGAACTTGGTAAACGCGCGTGTTGCTGATGAATTGGGGACTCCGGGGGGCGCCCCCCCTCCAGCCCCTATCTGGGACGTCTGGGATGAGCGGACTCAGCCAGGTGTGGCGCTCCTGTGTTTGCTGCTAATCTGAGGCATTTGTCTTCATTCCAGCGCCGCCCTCAGGCTGCAGGTTGTCGGGCGGAGGAGTGGTGGAGCCGGTGATGAAGGAGGGCCACTATGGTGTCTGTTGTTTGTGTCTTTTATTACCTGCTGTATGAAGTCTGTTAAGGCTCATAAGTCATCCGGCTTTCCCTCGCAAATCACCTAAAACTACAATGTGATTACCTGCATGTGATGCAGTATTTTCATTACTTTCCAGAGTACTAATCACATCGATAGAATATCTGTAACATATAACTGGAAAGCAAGGAATCTCCTTCATGTAGCTGGAAAATCATCTACTTCACACTCGGCGGGGGTATTGATGTCCAATCATTTCCAAGTCTGGGTTAGTTTAAATTTAGGTTTAAATGCGTCCCTCTGCATCTTCACACCGGCAGCAAACTGATGCACGGTGAAGACCAAACATCTTTAAATGAAGAACTAGTGAATCCTGTGTGGGAGATTTTTCTTTATATACTTTAAGAAGACCTTCAATTCTGAAAATCTAATTTAAAGATGTTTTAAAGATCAGCAAGAAACCGAGTTGCGAGTACAACAAACTGCATTAAATTAGGAAATGAGCAGTGAATGTGAATTCAAGTTGAGGTAGTTTTCAGGTATAATTGGTCATAAACAAAATTAACATTTTGATCACCAAAGTTATTTGAATGTATCCTGAGGGGAGCATGAATGTTTGGACCAAATTTGACAGTATCACGATGCAATGGTTGTTGAGATATGTGAGGGATAGTGTGAGTTTCGTATTGGCCCTAGATAAAATATCAGTAATGGCCAACGTTTTCAGGGTACATCATCTGGAAACCATGAATGATTATACCACAATTTTGTGCCAATCCATTGCAGAAAAGATAGTAAAGACAAATGTATGTCTTCTGTCAATAAAAATACAGAGATTTATAAATCAATCAGACTGCTTGTAAAGCTGAACGATAACCTTCAAATGGGTCCTGGATGATTGTATCTTTTAATCGACGAAGCAGACGATGAGATTTCCAAAATCTAGTGGAAATTCTCCTTTAGACTGTGGATAAAAACTTGAATTTTAGACGTTTTTTTAACAGGCACTGAAGTGTTCTCCACTGGACAGTTTATTTATAAAAACATGCATTTCCTTTTTTTCCCCTTTTTTTTAAGCTAAAATGGTTACCACACTTCAGCGTTGGCCTCCCACGGCTGCTGTCAATCACCGGAGATCACAGTTCACACATACTGCCTCATGATTTTATGCATAACCTCGTGGGAGTATCAATGTAGTGTACATTCATGCTTTTGAAAAAAAGAAAAACAGGTGGGAGTAAGTTGTGCTTTTGTGTACTTGTACGTGATGTTTATGTATTCTGGTGTGTACAGAGGCAGGATGAGAGATAAAAAAACGCAGATATATATAAACAGAAGAAGAGCGGGATTAGTTTCATAGTCCAATCTGATCAGGATTACCACAGTTGGGTTTGCCCACCCGGCCAGAGGCATAAGCAAACTAAGTGGCCCTTTTGTTTAACATATAAAATAAATGAAACAGGTGACATAAACATCAAAGTATGTACAGTTAAGAAATATAATTCTGATTAAATAGGGCCCCTTACCAAATGCGTTATGATGTCTGAATGGGGCCCCTCAGATAAATATCACACAATAATGTGATTTGTGATACATCTAATAATGAATGCAATTCATAATGTAACATTATAGTGTGACATTTGTGTCAGTAATTGTCAAGCACAGGTGACTCTGCAGTGGTGGGAGGGGGGCCCAAATCAAATTCTGCTGAGGCCCCCAAAAGGCTTGGGCCGGCTCTGCCAACGGTGCCAATGTCGCCTCCAGTGGCATTACGTTGTATTACAGGCTGTTCATCCAGCTGCACGGGCTGGATGGTGTATGGGAAAGTGTATTCACTTGTTGGATTTGAACCTCTTCCCGTCAGGATGACATCACCGCTCCCTCCTCAGCTGATCCTGTGAAGTGACGAGCTCTATTTTCTCTGTGCTGTCACTCCGCCTGGCAGCCGGCGATGGATGGGATTCATTTTGCCCCCTCCGCCGGGACCGTCGACTGTTCAATTTTTTATTGATCAGTGACCAAGTGTGCACCCATGGTCTCCTTACAGAGCGGGGAGGAAAAAGGATCGTTAACATGATCATTTACTGAACTGAGATGAACAGAGGGAAGAAACGAGTGTGGCGTGTGTGTGTGTGTGTGCGAGCATCAGCGTCTCTCAGCAACCACGTTGGTCTTGCCCGACCGGTGTCGGATCATGAACCTAAATGGTTGGAGCGAGAGGTACCACCTGGTCAGGCGACTGTTGTGATCCCTCATGGAGTTGATCCATGAGAGCTCGATGATCAGTCTCGAGGTCGAACTCCCGCCCCAGCAAGTAATACCGCAGGCTCTCCAGAGCCCACTTAATGGCTAACCCCTCTTTCTCCACCGTTGAATACCTGGTTTCACGGGGCTGCAGTTTTCGGCTCAGGTACAGAATTGGTTGTTCTTCTCCAGGATTTCCTTGTGCCAGCACTGCTCCAAGGCCCACTCCAGAGGCATCCACCTGGACCAGAAACCTTTGGGTGAAGTCTGGGCTCCTAAGGACAGGGGAAGAGCACAGGCGAGCTTTCAGGGTGTTAAAAGCCTCCTCACATTCATCTGTCCAGGTGACCGGGTTCCTCTGGTCCTTGCAGGTCAAAGCTGTGAGAGGGGCGGCAATGGTGGCAAACTGAGGGGACAAACCGTCGATACCAGCCAACTAATCCCAGGAAAGACCGTACCTCCTTCTTGGTACTGGGTCGAGCGCAGTTCCTGATGGCTTCCACTTTATCCACTTGTGGCCGGACCATTCCTCTTCCCAGCTGGTATCCCAGGTACCGTGTCTCCTGCCGTGCCCACTCACACTTGCCAGGGTTTAGGGTCAACCCCGCCTCCTGGATCCTTCCGAGAACCATGGACAGCTGGTGAACGTGCTCCTCCCAGGTTTTGCTGTATATCACCACGTCGTCCAGGTAGGCTGCACTGTAGTTTTCACAACCCAGGAGGACTTTGTCCATTAGCCTCTGGAAGGTAGCGGGGGCACCATGCAAGCCAAAGGGCATCACAGTAAACTGGAAAAGTCCAGACGGGGGCCGGAACGCTGTGTAGGGGCGAGAAGACTTCTCCAGTGGTACCTGCCAGTACCCCTTACACAGATCCAGAGTACTGATGTACTTGGCAGCTCCAATCTTCTCCAGCAGATCGTCAATCCTCGGCATGGGATAAGCGTCAAACTCTGAGACAGAATTGAGCTTCCTGAAATCAATACATATCCGCAACGAGCCATCCTTCTTGAAGACGATAACCACTGGACTGCACCATTCTGAGTTGGAAGGCTCAATCACCCCAAGTCTCAACATCTCCTCCACCTCCTGCTGCAACCTCCCCACCAACTGGTGTGGGATACGATAGGGCCGTTGACGGATGGGTTGTCTATCTTTGAGACGGATGACATGCTCAATGAAGTCGATTCTCCCTGGAGATGCACCGAATAAAGAAGGAACCCCCTGGAAGACTTTAAGGAGCTGCCTGGCTTGTTCTGGTCATACCAGGTCTTCTGTTTCCTCTGTGCCTACCGCAGGTTGACTTCTGCTTCTTCCTGGTACCCCGCCAGCCGGTTCCTCATCTCCAGCACATACTGTACCACACTTCTGTCACTCTGAGAGGTGGAAGGAACCTCCCAGCCCTTCCTCAGCAAATCCAATGGGCCCTGGACATCCCACCCATAGAGTAGCTCGAAGGGAGAGAAACCGGTGGAGGCCTGTGGAACCTCCCGGTAGGCAAAGAGCAGAAATGGCAACCAACGGTCCCAGTCCTTTCCAGTGTCATCCACAAACTTTTGCAGCATCCTCTTCAACGTCTGGTTGAACCTTTCCACAAGACCGTCAGTCTGTGGATGGTACGGCGTGGTCTTGATTGCCGAGATGCCCAGTTGTTTCTGGAAGAGCTGCATCAGCCGAGATGTGAAGTTGGTTCCCTGGTCCGTGAGGATTTCATCAGGTATGCCAACTCGGGAAAACAGCTGCACCAGGGCCCGCAGAACAGCAGGAGCGGTAATGGTCCGGAGGGGGAACGCTTCTGGGAAACGGGTTGCATAGTCACACACAACCAGAATATACTGGTGACCACCACTGCTTCTCACCAGAGGGCCCACAATGTCCATGGCAATCCTGCGGAAAGGGATAGAAATAATAGGCAGTGGTTGCAGGAAAGCTCTGTGAGACTTCTGAGCAGTGCCGGTTTTCTGACAGGTTGGACATGTACTGCAATATTTCTGAATGTCTGTGTACATTGAGGGCCAATAAAACCTTGCACTGACCCGCAGATATGTTTTGTGACGGCCGAGGTGCCCCGCCCAGGGAAGTGTGTGTGCTAAATGCATTACAAGAGGCCTACAGCTAGCAGGTACCACAAGACGTCTGTTTTCCTCATCAACAGCATACAACACACTGTCATCTACCACAAATCTTTCCTTCCCCAGACATTTCCCCTCTGGTCCCTCTAAGACCTTGGCAAACAATGGTTTCAAAGTTTCATCCCCCCTTTGCAACACAGAAACATTTTCAGGAATTTTCCACATGTGGTTGGATAACACATTTTCATTTTCAGGTTCTGGTAGCCTAAGCTGCTTCTCAAAACGCCGCTGGCGTCTGGATTTTCTTGGCCCCTTTGTGCCACCCTCACACAGACTACTGTCAAGATCTGGGAGGGGTTGGACACCGGCTTTCACCTGGGCTCGGGTAATCACAGGACAAGCAACATTTACATTGACCTCCCCATGCTCCCCAGAGTCTATCCCCTCAGTCCATTCAGCTTCGAGGAGCAGATCCAGGAGGATAGGTAAGTCCCAACCAAGCACAGCATCCACTGGTAAGCCCTCTACCACTCCCACAGTTAACAGGTAAGGTTGTGCATTGATAACGACAGTCAAATCAGTTTTTGGATAGGGCCGTTCATCCCCATGCACGCATAGAATGTTCTCTTGTCTGTTATAATCCACTGTGCTCACTGGTGCCAGGTTGCCCTTAACCAGGGACATGACGCTACCACTGTCCAACAGAGCAGTAACCTGCTGGCCATTTATGGTCACAGTCTTGTAGCGCTGCAATCTGGCGCCTCCAGTGGCAGCCCCCTCTGGCCGGGGTGCATAGCAGGCCCCAATGACCTTAGCTTTGCATATGGGACACACAGAAGCTTTATGGCCCGGCTGCTGACAGTAGAAACAAACAAAGTCCTTACCCGATGCCCGATGGATTGGGACCATGTTGCTACCTGGAAGCTCCTGGCTACTCTCTCGCCTGGCAGGTCTGGGCTGGAATGGTGAAGGTGCCGGTCGGTGCGGTGCACTGGAGGGCCGGGCAGCTGGACCTCCTCTCCGGGCATTAAGGTACTGCAATGCCAGCTTGGCCACTGCGAGCCCTCCCGCTGGCTCGTGCTCCCTCACCCATGTTCTCACCTCCGGCGGAAGCACACGCAGTAGCTGCTCCAGGATGATGGCCTCCCCGATGTCGTCCTTGGTGTGCTGCTCCGGTCGGATCCAGCGTCGGTAGAGGCCCCTGAGTCGGTGATAGGTCTCCGTCGGATTCTCACCAGATGGAACTGTTGTGGATCTGAACTGCTGCCGGTAGGTTTCTGGTGAGATGTCAAACTTCGTCAGCAACGCAGCTTTCAGGTCAGCATAACAGTGCGCTCTCCTCATCCATGGCTGTGTAGGCCTCCAACGCCTTCCCCGACAGCAGTGGAACCAGACGACACGCCCACTCAGGCTCAGGCCACCGCCACGTCTTGGCGATGCGCTCAAACCGCAGCAGATAGTTCTCAATGTCCTCCTCCGCTTGGTATAGCGGGATTTTGGGCTCACTCATATGCCTCCCTTCTGAGCTGGACTGGCCAAACCGGGCCCCAGAGTCCTGCAGCTGGAGAGAAGCGGCCTCTGACGGCGCGTCACGGCGCACACGCTGAGCTGCTGGCGTTGGCAGTCCGAGCCGGGGACTGCTCGCTGTCGACGTGCTAAGGGTTGCCAGCGTGCTTAGCAGTCCAGACCCACGCCGAGTTGGAGCTTAGGTGACAGGAGGGTGAGGGATGACCGGTCGGAGCACTAGGTCAGCCCGTGGAAGAGAGGCTCTCAAACCCTGGATCTCCGCCAACAGATTTTCCTCTCTTCGCTGCTGTGCTGCCAAAAAGTCTCTCATAATGGTCACCAGCTCTCCCCCTGATTCACCTGTGGCTGCTGCGCCCGCCATGGCTCCTGGGTCCGGCCCAGGGTCGTCCTCCCTCTCATCCTCCTCTGAGGATGAACCGAGCGACTCCCAAACTGCATCAACATCTGCAGCTGCCATCACTGCCTCGGCCCGCTGCCGCTGTGTTTCCGGTGCGCAGTCCCGTGCGCTTTGGAAACATCTTCTTTCGACTAGCCATCCCACTTCTGACACCATATGTCACGGGGTCCTTAAACCAGGTTCAAATGACATATAAATGATGGCGTAGTCGACAAGTATTTCCTTTGGTGGATTTATTTGCTTCACCCAGTGCAAAACATAAACCATACAGGACATACAAGGAGCTCTGCAACAGCTCAAAGCAGCAGCCCAACACTAACTGACCGGGCCGGGCCAAAGCAGCCCTCTTTTAAAGGTAAGGCTCCTCCCACTGAGCCGGGTATTCTTATGAAAACAATTATCAATCACACATACTCATATCAGAGAAACCATTTCACCAATCAGGGTTATTCATTATTTTACCAAATATATTTCCATGATTTAGCAGATGCAATGTCAACTCCACATGCCTTATATAAACATGAAAAATGAAACAAACAATAACGGCACAATCACCGCCGGTCACATGACCACAAACCCCGCCCAGTGACATATATAACACCGGGAAATCCTTTGTCCCGGTTTGACTGAGGACACACCCACCCCGGTGAGTTACGATGCAGGTAAGTGTATGCATAATAGTTACAACAGAGAACAAGTGTGCACCCATGGTCTCCTTACAGAGCTGGGAGGAAAAAGGATCGTTAACATGATCATTTACTGAACTGAGATGAACAGAGGGAAGAAACGAGTGTGGCGTGTGTGTGTGTGTGTGTGAGTGCGAGCATCAGCGTCTCTCAGCGCCACGCGCTGCTCCCCGTGCGCCATGCGCTATGCGCTGGGCACGGACCGTGACGGCGCTCCGTCACACCTGCCTAAAACACATTTCCAAAAAACGTATTATTACTGCTTTGATCATATTATTCCCCCCGACGTAACCGATCTGATCCCTCCAAATAATAAAAACAACTTTATATCCTGAAATATATCAAACTGGAGAGGACACTGGAGGTTTAAAGCACACACTCGTATATTGGCGGTCCCGGCTCGGCGTCCGAGCATCCTGACCGGCTCTGAGCCGAGATGGACAATACACGGCTGCGACAGCGTTTGTTTTCGTGTGATTAACGGCTCGGAGGGCTTTGGTCGATGGGAGAGTGACTGTAAACTTCGATGGCGCTCTCCCATAAACGCTGTCACCCGCTCAGCATGGAGCACCCTCATCCCCCACCCCCTCCCCGTCCTCCTCCTCCTCCCCCTCAAGGTCTAGAGATTAAGATGCTCGGCTATAAATTAGTAAAAAAAAAATGAAAACATTAAAAGACGGGGACATGCGTCAAAGAGAAGCAGCGTTTCAGTTACTACATAATAATCATCCCCTCTGACCCCCGACACATCGTCATCATCACAGCCAGCAGTGTGTGTGTGTGTGTGTGGGTGTGTGTGTGTGTGTCTCTGTGAGACTTGATTTACATGTTATTTTTAGCTGCTGTTGGTCCTGTTGGGTCTATTTATCCTACATGAACAGAGAACAAATCAATAGTGAATACCCTGGGCTAGTCTTTGTGTAAGCTGACTGTGTGGCGCCACAACTCACCGGACCATGACGGGGCGGTTACCACCGCCGACTGCTTTGCAACCGCTCTGCAACCGGCATGAGCAAATCTCCCATCGTCTTCGCTCCTGCAACGTTTTTCCACTTGAAACAATAGCATCAAACACAAGCTGTCCACTCAGCCAATTGTTCGACATTTTAGGAAATACTTATTCACTTTCCTGCAAAGTGTAAGATGAGAAGTTCAATTCCTCTCCAGCAGGCACTTAGCTTAGCTTAGCATAGCATAGCATAGCGTAAAGTCTGGTTTACCTGACTACTTCTTGGCTGGGGATCTGTCATTTCCTGGATCCAAGCCTGGTTGCCTGGCAACCTCACTGTGATGACAAGACCGGTAGGCAGATATTGGGTTTAGACGGAGCCAGGTTAGCTGTTTCCAGTCGCTTATAGTTAACTATAGTTGCTATAGCTGCATGTGTTTTGTACATCACATTAAAAGGAAATATGTGTTTAACACCCAGAAAATGTACATTTTGTGGGTTTTGAAAAGTGCAACGTTTTATTGGAGACTGATGGGAAAGACGTCATTAGCAAGTTAGCAAGGGATCAGATTAATTATGAACATTAAAAAAGATTTGGCTTGGTTTTAAAGGTATAAAGAGCTGAAACAATTGACAGTATATTAAAAGGCAACTATTTTGATAAGCAACTAATAATTTAAATAATTTGTGAGGCAAAAATGGGAAAAATTCTCTGATTTCAGTCTCTCAAAAGTGAAGATTTTCTCATTTTCTGTATCATATATGATCACAGACTGAATATCATATATCTTGAATCGCTGGGAGGTGATATTTTTTCACTATTTTCTGAGATTGTTTTGACAAAAAGGAAAAAAAAAAAAAAAAACATAAACCCCATATACAGGTGCTCAGGTGTGATCAGACTCTCTGCTGCTGCCGTTTATCAAACTCACGTTGTTCTCTCTTGGAAAAACGTAGTTTCCCTGTTAAAGTGGCTCCAACAGCCACTTGGTTTTCAGCGAGGCTGCACTCTGATTACACAGAATTGATCCTCTCACAATGGAGGTGTAATTACCAGTGGACCAATCTCTGGGTCCATCGCGGCGGAGCTCCTCTCTCCGTTCCACTCCGTGTCCTTAAACTGTGGAAACATCCCAAAGAGACCCCTGCTGGAAATGATAATTAACCGCAGATACCATCCATTCATTTAAAAAGGAGGTGTGACTCACCTTTCTTTTCTTTTCCTTTATTTCGGAGACGGTACGACAATCTGCCTCCTGATTAATCGGCCGTGTCCAGTGGTGCAGATCATTAACAATCTATTACGGCGTATTTGCTTTGTGTCAGAATGCAGCACAAACACACTGAATCATCTCAGAGATGGAGGAAGAGGAGCCGCCTGATGATGAGGATCATAATAATGCTAATAATAACCATGACAGTAAAGTAACAAAGATTTGCTACTTTATTATAGAGGTCATAGAGGAAGTAAACACATTGCTTTGACCGGACGTTTGCCATTGCTATGACAACAAGTGAAAGCTACCGCTAGCATCCAAGCCCTACCCCCCTGATCAATAAACACCCATGACATGACAATTTGGCCTCATATAAATAAAACCAACAATAACCATCAGCATCATCTAAGGACCTTAAAGAGGCACGTCCCACGTTGTGATGTATTAATTAGAAAAATAAAAGCGTACATTCATGGGAAGTTAGATAGCATCGATGTTGGTTGTAAGCATCGTAATAAAGTAGCAAATTTGCGACTATTTAAAGTCTCTTTAAAGTATTTTCTCTGAATTTTGCCCCCATCTCTTGTGAATTCTGGTCTTTGTCCTCCACAGTAAACTGAATATGTTTGAGTTTTGAAGACATTTGAAGACGTCTTATGGGCATTTATTTTGTGATTTTCTGACATTTCTCAATATCAAACGATGATTTACTGATAAAATGATTGTCAATGACACCATTGCAATACGTCAACCCATAAAAGCAAAAATGATTTAAGAGTAGAAGTGTGAAAATTATTGTCAACATGTAGATTTCTTTAACGCACAGGTCGGACAGAATAGCTGCAGCGATGCTACAGTGACAGAGAGGTGGCAGAGATGTTCCCACCTCTTAGCACCCAGTGGGAGAGCATGGTGACAGCAGTCTCAGATTCTGGCCCAAGGCAGGGTGGGGGTCTGAAGGTTCCTGTAGATGGAGCTGGGGGGTCACCGTGGGGGGACGGAGGAGGACGGAGTCTGAGCATGACAGATGGAGGAGAGAGAGCAGAGGGCAAACAGATAGTGTGATGCTCCTCTTCTTCTACTGTGATCTGGTCTGAGAGGATGAAGGTGATCTGGTCCAGATGGTCTCGGCGTGTGCAGGTCTGCATCTGTACGTGAAGCGAATCATTAGATATTCGATACAACGGAATCGATTTGTTTTCGGTGCAATAATGCAAAAGAGAACCAGATGGCGTTGTAATTTCAGACGGACAGTCGATCTGATGGGATTGATTTGGGTTTTTTTAGGGGGCCGAGACATTGGAAGGTTGTGAGTTTTCTCCTCCTTACCTGTGACCAAAGAGTCAGGATGAGATAACGGAGTATTGTTGTTATTAAGCTGCTGAATATTTTATGTATTTATTGTATATGTTCCAAGTTGTAACAGGCGACCTTTTAAATGTTTGCACATTTTTAGAATAGAACAGAATAGAATAGAATAGAATAGAATAGAGGAATACGAATAGAGAGTTCATCATTGTTTTACCCTTTGTCCCCCACAACTGAAGCTAATTATAAAAAGATGATATTTTGGTGAGATGTTAATTCTAGTTTATGGTAAAATACTTGAATTTCTTTAAAAGTAGATAACTAACGTTTTTATTTGATTTTTCTTATACCTTTTTGGGGACCCCAGCAAATACAGCCATGCTAGGCTAACAAGCTAATGTTAGAATGCTAACATTTGCTAATTCGCTACAAACACCAGCTGGTCATGAACCCAAAGTAACAAAATACAGATTTGTTTTCCCATAAAATGTCACGAGAGGAAAAAGTCTGATTCATCTCAATCTCCACTGACAGACTTATTTATCATAGTTATTCATTTATTATCATTAATTTACTTCCATTTAAAATAATACTTTGGGGAATGATTTTGTTAAATTAAAAATCAGATGAAATCGTCTCAGATGGTCGTGTTTACTGCACTCCAGAGTGAGGGGTTTCCTGCAGGCGAGCGGGCTGGCAGACCCCACTGTCACAGCAAATGGTGCTGTTGGGAAAACAAGCAGTTGTAACGAGACTGCATCCGTCAGTCGAGACCGCTTCGATCCAAGAAACACTCGAGGAGGAGGATGAAAAGGTCGTCAATGACCTCATTGACGAGGTTATCAGAGCGAGCTGGCGCTTAACGGCTGAACTGTACAACTGATAAAGAAAAATGTCATTTAAGCAAACTGTGAAGTTGAAACTGATTTGGATACTTTGTTATCATCCGGCCCGGAGCTTCTTGATGGAGCGAGCCGGGTGCTCAACCTGGAGGATGATGATTTAATAGGCCTTCCAACAGGAAATGATGTAAAACCTGGCGTCTGGGAAAGGCTTACACTTAGATTATGTCTGCGGAGGTGCTGCTGCGACTCTCATATAGACAAAAGCATGTCGCCGAACTGCTGATTTCTTTTTGGTTTTTCGGCGGTGGTGAAAAAAAAGACAACGGCGCATTAATCTGCAGATCATAGCGAATCAGGGTACTTGTCAAAATGAAGTCACCGGCGTGTATTATCACTGCATCCTGATGTAGGCGAGGATAAGGTGTTGCTCAGTCCACTGAGGAGGAGGAGGAGGAGGATGATGTAATTTCCAGGCAGCCTCTCTCCTCCCCCTCTCTTGTGTGTGTGTGTGTGTGTGTGTGTGTGAGCGCTCACCTTCATGTTCTCTGTGGTTCGGAGCAGCAGTGAGGAACAGGATGAATTTTTAATGAGGAGAAGCAGCGTGGCTTCCCTTTTGCTCCCTCAGATCGCTTTCCAGGACAGGGAGTCTCTCATGATCATAGCAGCATGCACACAGGCAGGGAGCGTGCACACGCACACACGCACGTACGTGCACGCGCACACATGCGCACACGCACACACACACGCGCACACACACGTGCACGCAGACACATGCGCACACGCACGTGCGTGTGTGTGTGTGCTGAATAGTGTCCTCTAGGACGACTGCATGAACAAGTTGTGAAGATGAATCTCGGCGTTCCTCACATCGGTGGCTTCGCGGCTCAAAGTCAGAACACAACTTCTGTTGAAAAATACTTAATAAATCACTCAACAATCTCACAATCTAAGTGAGAATGAACGATACAAGTTTCACGGGGACACAACTCATCACGGTGACACGGTTGCCAGGTTGGGCACCAACACACTGTTTCGGTGACAGAGATGTTTCCACCTCTGCAAAGCCCTCTTAGCACCCATTGGGAGAGCATGAGTAGAGTCTCATGGTTCTGGACTGAGGCGGGGGTGGGGGTTCCTGAGATGGAGCTAGGGGGGTCACTGCAGGGGGACGGAGGAGGACGGAGGCTGGACAGATGGAGGAGAGGACAAACACGGAGGGAAGTATGCGACCGAGATGAACGTTATTGAGAATTTGAAAGGTAGAAACAAACTTCTACCTTTCAAATGAGCCTTTATTGACAATAGTCAGAATGGCGTGCCGGGGGTCCAGTCGTTTCATTATCTGTTATACAGGTTTGTTGCGGGTTGCAGTTTGACCTTCAGACCGCATCTTTGTGAGTTGGAATTAAACAACAGAGGGGGAGAGAAAAGTTCATGAAACAGAACCGTCATCACTTTTATTTAAACTATTAAAGCATAAATTGATGCAGAGTTATTAATAGAATGCACCAAATTGCACCATTTCACTTCGGCGACCTTAAAATGTACACGACCCTTGTTCAGAGATGATTTTTTTTAGTTGCATCATTGAGGTCACAGCAAGAGCAGGCCAGGTCAGGCGACAAATGAAAGTTTTCATACATTAAAGTGCAGATATTCGGGTCACTTGACAAATGGACATTTGCTGATCACAGTACACATTGGTGTTCGTGGTTGTCTCCGGAAGCTGGCGGCGAGAAGCTCACACCGCTAACCACACGCAGCCTGAATTAAAATGATTACCCAATAGAATTAAGTGCCTATCACAGAGCTTCTCATCACCTCTATGGAACCCCCCCCCCCTTTTACGTTTTCTAAAGACACGGAGAAGAAGCAGTGAAGAAAACTGTGTTCAAGGCGACACTTGTCTAGTATGAGATGTGTGTGTGTTTGTGTGGGGGGGGGGGGGGGGTACAAACATACCCAGCAGCATTTACATAGATGTAATGAAACAGGGAAATGGATGAAAACATGCCTCCATCCATCTAGCCATCTTGACTGCCCCCCCCCCTTCCTTCTCCCCTCCCCCCCCTCCCCTTCCTCCTCTCCTCCCCCCTCCCCTTCCTCCTCCCAGCATGCCGCGCTGCTCGCCGCTGCAGCAGGGCATGAGATGACATGTGGACACTCAGTAAATTGCCAATCGCCACCGAGAGAGAGAGAGAGGGGGGGGGGGGGGGGGGGGGGTTTGACGCATCCAGACTGCAACCATTGGTTTTTTTCTACATTAAAGGTTAGAAAAAAAAAGAACTGCAGAGAAGCACTACACCGAATACTGGATGTATCCCCCCCCCCCCCCCCCCCCCCACACACACACACACACACACACTTCCCCCGCTCCAAGTCTCTCCCTCCTCACCCCTTTGCTTCCCTGACCCCTCTCTCTCTCTCTCTCTCTCTCTCTCTCTCTCTCTTTCTACTTTCAGCTCAGGGAGAGAAATCAATAGGCACAAATTAATCATTCTGCCTCAGGAGGAGGAGGAGGAGGAGGAGGAGGAGGAGGTGGGAGTGGGGGCGCCAGAGAGCGCGGCATTTACAGACCTACAGAACGGTATAAAGAGCAATTTCCCCAGTCGTGGAGAATTTGGGGGTTTTTGGACCACACACACACAAGAAACACCGAATATGTTTATTTCGATGCAATCAAGACTTTTTTTTGTGAATTTGTGTCCAGTGGGGAAATTGTGAGAGCCTGACTTTACTTCTAGGCCTCAGATGCCTGGTACCGAATATTAATTATGCACAAGACTTCAAAAACTTTCAGAGTTGACGTTTAATAAATCTCAAGTTGCCGCTTTTAACGTTTTTTTAATGTTTGTATATTATTATTATTATTAATATTAATATTATTATATTATTATACTTTTTATATTCATATTATTTTTAGTTTATCATTTCATAATTTTTATGTTTATATTATTTTTATACTACTATTATTAGTTTATTATTATTGTTATTTATTTTATAATATTTATTTTTATACTACTATTATTGGTTTATTATTGTTGTAATTTATTTTATATTATTTTAAGATTTTTTAATATATGTATTATTAATATTATTACTCTCTTTTTTCGATTTAATCAACCAATCATCCATCGTATCAGCTAAGTCTTTAGTGGAGGACAGCACTACAAACTATGGTATCCATGGTAACGTGCAGCAGTCACTATTCATTCAGGTTTCCTGTTTTTTTCTTCTTTTTTTCAACGAGGCAGCATCGGTGCAATTTAAAAATCAGTGTTGAAACTTGATCGAATCCGAGTGAATAACTTTGTATTTTAGCGTTCAGATACATTACACTGCCTCACGCAATACAATTTGTAATCCACATGCACGAAGCAGCTGTCTGGAATCGGTGTCTCCTGCTGATGAGCCACCACTGACTTACAGTATTCCACCTCACAGAAACTGACTATGATTGGCCGAGACGGGAAAGGTGACTTTGACGGCATAAAAATCTGATTTCCAAACATTTTTCTGCTTTTAGATGAAAAAAATGATCAAATCTGCTCGGAGATGAAGTCGGCCTGCCGTCGGCCCTGGGCTGCGTGTTTTTCGACTCTCGGAGAGGTTCACAATCACAAGTATTGATCGGTCTGTCCGAAGGCCTGGGAATCCTTTGTATTTGTAAACTGAGTAATGTTTGCACTTGAGAGACATCCAAGACGGCACATGATTTGTAATGTGGACGCCAGATATCGTGTTTACAGTAAACCAGCATTAGTCACTCTCACATGCTCATTCCCCCGCCGGCTTCCTGCCATCGGATTCATCACTGCCTTCACCTCACTACACCGCCTTCAGTGCCTTCACCTTACTACACCTCACTTCACCTCGACCTCCTCGACCACCTCGACCTCCTCGACCACCTCGACCTCCTCGACCTCCTCGACCACCTCGACCTCCTCGACCACCTCGACCTCCTCGACCTCCTCGACCACCTCGACCACCTCGACCTCCTCGATATATATATATACTAATAATGTATGAATTATTAATACTTATTGTATTATTATTATTACTACTACTCCAAAATGTTCAGAAATTATGTAGCTTATGGAATAAAAGATACATTTTCATCACTGGAGCAGAAGAGATAGAAGAGAAAAAACAAATATTTAATTCGGGAAATAATTACAATTACAATTATGATTTAAATTTGTTTTTAAAAATCCACACGTTGAGCCAGCTGTAACTTTTGACACCAAATCTTAATGCTAATTAAAATTCAAAGAAAGCCAGAGAAGGACCGATTTCTTTATCCTGACTAAATAAAGGTATTATATGAAATAAACAGATAAAGGTCTCCACTCTGCTGCTCACACTCGGACGCGGACTCGGCAGTAAAATGATAATAGCAGTGAACGCGGAAACACTCTGAACTAACTTCCCACTGAGTCTGAACTTGTTGTGACTAACAGATTCTCGTCTCCGGATGACGATGACTTATCCTTCCATGTGTTATTAGCGAGAGAGAACGAACACAAAAATATTCAGTTTTCACCGCAAAAGAAAAGGCCGACATATTGAACATGAAGAGTGAATCATAATAAATGTGGCCAACAGTATAAGTAAGTGTCTCTCCCGCTCCCTCCCCCTCTCAGAGAATTACACCGAGGTCTCTGATATTGAGGGTGGATTGATGCATTTCAGCTCTCATCGTCTCCTCAAACACAAGGAGCTTCCTGTTGCTCGTTCTCACATATAATTTCTGTCAAATGCAGCTGGAGAGCTCCGATGTCGTGGATGGACGATAGCAATGTATCGGGTGGAGCGACGAGGTTCCATGGGTTCAACCCGATACTCAGCTGTTGGCGTTATATTGCAGAGTACTACCATACTGTACAACGATACTGTACTACTTTAACACAAAATGTGAGCGCAAAGCATTCTGGTCGAGGCTGTGAGATATTTTTGAGAAGTAACTTTGAAAGCAGCAGTGTGTAGGATTTAGTGGCGCAACCGACTGAAGCCCCTCCCTTTCCAAGCATGTCAGGGAGCTATGTTAGCGTAGAAACGCGTCACTCTACAGCCAGTTTTGAGTTTGTCCAAATGTGATATGAATCTAAGCTGAAGAAAACACTGATTCTTAAACAAATTCACACAAATAAAAAAACATGTTCATGAATATTATCTTCTTCAATCTTTCACTTCACTCATGACTTTAGTTTGATTAGAGATGAGATTTTAGATTTTTGGAGATAATGCTGGAGATCTACCGATACTAGATATAGAAATAAATCGCACCGAGGCTTCGTACGAAAAAACAACACGACTGACATGCGGAGAGTTACAATAAAAGTTCACTAATGTGAATCACAAGGAGACGAGGCAGAGGATAATCAGTGTGTGGATCAGGCAGGAGGTCAGGTACACAATGAGGGCTCAGGTCCAGGTCCAGGTCTAGGCTCAGGTGGGCTGGTACAAATCCTGACAGACTGATGAGAGAAGTGAAGAACAGGTCAGGTGGGGTTGCTGCAGGAGTCAGGTGACTGGGACAGGTGTATGTATACAGCATGTATAAAAAAAATGCTCAAGTGAAGTAGAAGTACCTCAAATATGTACTCAAGTACTTTCCAGCGCTGCCAGTAGCTTCACCACCGTTATATTAGAGGGAGATATGATGACAGTTATGTAATAACTGTACAACATCCAAGTTCAGTCAGTACATGTGAGTACTTCCTAGTACAGGTGTGTAGTACTTTTAGTGGTATTACTGCGAGTGTTGGACAACACAGAAGGACGCACTTCCCGTATAATAGTGCACCGATGAGAGAGAAAACTTGTGTGCATCATGTGGTGGTTTTTCATGCCAAGGGGAGAGTAGGCGGGTGGCTGAACACACAGCATATTTTGGAAGTGTGTGTGTGTGTGTGTGTGTGTGTGTGTATTTTACAGGCTGATCAGGAGCCCTGCAACCAGCAGAGTGAGTCAGGCCTCTTAGTATTCCCGATCATTTAGAGATTGTTACACAAGTGTGAGGCATTATTATAATAACGAGCATTTTCACGTCTTCACGGAAACGCTTCAAGCCGCGCAGACAATGAAACAAGATCAAAACTGTAACTGTTACTATGGATACTTAATGTAACGAATAAACATTTTGGGCAGATTATAAAGTGATATAGTGAATATAAAATACGTTTGTATTATTATTATTGGCATATTTGACATTGTTTTTATTTATTTTATTATTATTTTGTTATTATTATTAATTTTAATTATTATTGTTGTTATTATTATTATATTTGTATCATTCATGTTGCTACTTTGACAGTAATCAATCAGAAATAATATTCCAATAATGTCTTTTTTATTACTATTTTTTATTTAAAAGTACATTTTTGAATGCAGGACTTGAACTTGCGTGTTTTATGCTGTATTTGTACATTGTGGTATTGATGCTTTTACTGAAGTACTTTTACTCTCTCTGCCTGCGCGCCAGAATATTTCGGGTTTTGTCATAAATAATTAACTCTCTCTAAACATCAGACTTTGTACAGAAAAAATGAAATAAGACTTCAATCTCCTCATCGTCCTTTGAGATTCTGGGACATTTAGTTTTTCAGTAAATTGACGAGAAAAACATCCAAAATACACATTCAGGTGTTTACTTTGTCTATATACGTCTGTAGATTCTCCTAAATGCATCAGAAGTTAATGTCACATTTTAAATACATACATTTAAATATAACATTACTGAGTTTTAGGTGTTTTTGTACCCGCTTCACCTCTCGCTCTTATAAAGTTTAACAACTTAAATGACCCCTGAATTCAACACTCACTGCTGGGTAATCTGGTCAAATAGTACTATTTGACCAGATTACCCAGCATGCTCTCCTCCTCTCTTTGATGGTTTTGTCCTCTTTGACTCTCAGTATATTGTTTCCTTCTTCTTCATTCACATTTAGATCACATTTTAATTGACACCTTCATCCAAAGTGATTTACACCGGCGTGAACAGGTGGAGCGTTGCGTTCGAGGACACTCTGCCGGAGTGCGTGAACTCTACTGCTCTGTCATCAGGACACAGTGGAATACAGTGGAGTGCGTGAACTCTACTGCTCCGTCATCAGGACACAGTGGAATACAGTTTAGTTTAATTCTGTTTAAATCGAGACATTTTTATCCAAATTTGCTTCCAAATGGAGATTAAAGGCTTTATTTCATCGCCCAACATGTGAAGCTTTTTGCATTTACGGGACTTTTATTTCCAGATAATCTTTTATGATGTAGTTTTTAGTTGGTGGAGGAAAAATGTAAAATATTAATCTGAAAATCTACAGCTTTACTGTTTACTCTTTGGAACTATTTTAAAATGCTGTAAATCATTTATAAAAGGCACAAAAAATAATAATAAAAAAACAACCAGCACATTTTACTTCCTGTGGGAATAACACAATCAAATTCACTAAATTCAGCTCCACTGTTTATATTTTTCTCTTTTTCAGTAATTTACTCAAAATCAGTGGAAAATGGATTTGCAAATATTTCTCTCATTTTTGACCCCCAAAAAGTGTTTTCTTTGTTTTATATGATATTAAATCCAACAAATTCAGTTGGTGGAGGCAAAACAAATAATTTGAAGATGCCAACTTAGACTTTGTTGAAAATAACTGGCTGATTAATTGATATCAGAATTGTTTGCTTGTGCGTCTCTTTGTGTTTCAAGGTTGTGAACATTGTTGAAGCCTTTTTAATGAATGTGTGTTTTCATTCAAATGTGTTTACAGATTCATACGAGCGGTTTCAATCAGATTTGAACACATTTTCAAACTGGGGTCCGTTGATTGGGTTTGTTGTTGGCGAGGAGGAGGAGAAGGAGTTTGTTCGGCCCTGCAGAGATGTTGTTTGGATGTTGTCACGGTAACCAGACTTTAGCGTTTGCTTACGAGCTCCTCCACTTGATCCTCTTTCCCATGACTGAATCCCGGATTCCTCTTTGACTATTTTTTTTTGGCCTGCAGCAAAAACCTGCATTTGCATTGTTCTCCGTGTGTTTGTGCATAAATGTGGTTTCTCTCGGTGGATTTTGAAGAAGAAGCCGAACTCCACTGAAGGAAAGAGACGAACAAACGGTTGAAAGTTGAGACATTAAGTGGCTGATTTTTTTAAACAATGTCCTAAACAGCATCACAAATATAGATGCTCAACACTCTGCTTCCTGCCGAGCCGATTACACGACTGTGATCGGCGTAGGTGAGGTGTTGCTTTTTGCAGTGGCGGTTATTAGCATGAGGTGCTCGGCATTCTGGGAATTCCGCTCTCCCTCTGAGAACCGGACAGCTCACTCGTCTGAAGGCTGTGACACCAGTGACTCACTGCTTCCCTGGTCCTGGATCTGTGTTACCCCTTTTCCACCAACGCGAACCATAGTTCAAGAGCCGGGCCGGTGCCGTGCTGGTTCGAACCGTCCGAGAACCTGTTTGCGTTTCCACCGGCTAGAGAGCCCAGAGAACCACGTCATTACGTCACTGTATACGTCTGAGGTTTCCCCGCACCGCTAATTTCAAGCATAGCAGACATGTCTCTTCAGAAAAAGTGTTTATTTTGGTAAATAATACAATAACAATAAAATACACAAAACACTAAAATCACAACAGTGTGTGATCAATAGATCAGAATGTTTAGTCATCTGCAGGTTGGACCTCCGTTCAATATCGCCGATGTCCGACAGCTCTACGAACACAAACCAGAGAACAGCGGTTTAATCACAAACGTGTCCACGACGCTGTGAACACAGATATGTTAAGTCACGTTGGTAGTTGGTAACGTTTAGTGAGCCAACGGCAGTCAGAAAGTGGCATGCTAACGTTGTTGTTAGCAATATCACGCTAGCTGGCTAGCTAGCCGGTCAGCCTACATTACCCGAGGAAGCAAAGCCACTAGTTGCTGCTGTTACGAACGTAATCACTAGCTTGGTAAACTAAACAGAAATGTGTCGTTGGTTTGCAACGAGGTGAAACAATTTAAAAGTGAAACTTGCCGGGAACAGTAACGTTAGTAAAACTCCGCAGCGGCGTATTTTCCCCCGTTGCCTCGAGCGTTAACCCCGCCCCCAGCCCCTAACGTAAGCCGGGCCCGGTTCCAGCCCAGCAAAGAGTTGGGGCCGCTCGGGAACCAGTTTTCCAGGCCGAGAGCCAGCTCTTTGTCTGTGGAAACAGGAAGAACTGGTTCGCGATTGGGCACCGGCTCCGAACCGGCCCTCAAAATGCCTCGGTGGAAAAGGGGTATGAGAGATCTCATCCTGGCCCTTCGTCGTGGTTCCTGGCCCCGGCGCCGTGACCCCACGTGTCCACGGCATCTCGGCTCAGACGGCGCCGCCCGTCTGCTCCTGGGTTATTAAACTCCGACAGGAGGCTGGTTGATGTGGAGAATCAAAGAAGCGTTCAGTACTGGAGCTGAAAAACAATAAAACTGAGACACACGGACGGATTATTAACCATGACGGGCCCCTGAGAACAGACCTGGAGGAGGCCCCCACCCGGTCTCCATAGAAACGGCACACCAGACCTTTACATTGTATGTGGCTGTTTATATACATTGTGTAGTTGTGCATCTCTTTTTTATATGTTTTTGGTCATTGTGTCCATTTTCAGCACCTTTGCAGTAATTTTGGGTTGTTTGTTTCTTTTTTTTCTAGTTTTGCCATATGTTAAGGATTTTTCCCTCACATTTATTTTAAGGAATTTTCTCTATTTTTTGTAGTTCTTTTACAGCTCCTTGTAGTCATTTGGAATATATATTTCGTAATTTTTCACATTTTTATGTGGTCGTTTTCAGTCTTGTTTGAAGTCATTTTCTTCTTTATTGTTGCTTTACACACTTTTAGTTGGTTTGCATCTCCTTGTATTCATTTTGCATATCTTTGACATTTTTGTGATAATTTTCTATTTTCTCGATCTCTTTTGTTGTTGTTATACATCATTTTAGATTGCATCTCTTTATAGTCATTTTGTGTGTTTCTGCATCTCTTTGTAGTTATTTTGAGTCATTTGAAGTCAGGTTTTTTGCATGTTTATGGTCTTTTCCCTTTGTGATCAGTTTGTGTTACTCTGAGTCTAGTCACTAATCCATCCTTTAGCCCGGAAAGTCTGATGCTGCTGGAGGTTTTGACTACATTTCTAGATTACGTCACTGAAAACAGTTGAGACCAGAACTGAAGCGGTGGAGCTAATGTTGACTGAAATCTATTCCTCCGTGTTGTTGAACAGAAGAAGAAATAACATGTCCTCCAAATTAAATGACAAAACGTGTCCTCCAGAGAAAAAGTCCTTGCGTTGCTCATCTAAAACACACGTGCTTTCATTATTAGAACTTATTTCTCCTCCAACACCAGAAACAGAGAGCAAGGTAAGAGACAGGAAGTCGGCCAGCATAATCAAAGCTCCTTTCGAGGTGAAAAAAGGCCAGATAGAGTTTAAAACCAGGATGCTATAAATAAAGAGTGATTGAAAGGAGAGGAGTCGAGGAAAGCGGCGGGGTGAAGTAAATATGACGAGGAGGTTTCCTGGCCTCCCTGCAAGTCTGCTGCTCCTTTTGTTGGTGGATCACAGGCGACTCTCCTCCTCCTCCTCCTCCTCCTCCTCCTCACATCTCCATCACCCCGTCGTTTCGGGAGTAAACCTGCCCACAAAGGAGCTCAGGCAGACAGACGGACGTCGTCCCGGCGTTCAGGGGGCGAGAGGAGCTGGCTTTGAGCCGAGTCGCTGGGAGGTCAAATGACTGTCTAGCATCTGTCAGTCATCCTCCAACGAGCTGAACCCCGACGGCACCTCGCTGCCTCCCATTAGCCGCCTCCCACATCACCTGCAGAAACCTGCCGACGTCTCCACGGCCTTCATCTGCAAACGCTGCATTCAAATTAAAGTGTTAAAGCTTTAATACATATTAGGTGTTTTAAACTGGTGCTTCAGTTGCAACACATTTTTTTTTATACATTTTTGATTATGTATTATTTTACATTTACATCCCTTCTCTTCCTGTAAAACGTTTCTGATGACTCATCTTGCACTCCAGGGGCATTCACATACATAAATTATGTTCTATCAAATGTGATCCGGAAGAAAGCGGAAAACATCTCATCATAGAGAGAGTTGGAGTGAAACCACGAGAAGGAACAATAACTTGTTTCAAAATAACAAGATATCATAATATCAAGCAATATTTCTCTTTTCCGTTTTTTTAACGGGAGTCTTTTTCCCTTCAGTCTCACACCATCGCAGGTCAAATTCTCATTCATTTTGTAATAACAGAGAGAGCAGAGATTACAACCAGAACGCTTTTTAAAGAGAACCAATAAATAAAAGACAAAAGTAGCCATGGACGGATTATGATTTGCTACAACGGCGTATCAGGGCCAATATAGGGGGGAAAATGGAGCCGAGAGGGGGGGCAATATTCAGAGAATGGTTGTTGGTTTTATTTATGAGTTCAAACTGTCATCTTATGTGTTTATTGATCGGGTTGGTTAGGCTAAGATGTTAGCGGTAGCTTTCACTTTTTGTCATAGCAACGGCAAACATCCGGTCAATCAACGTGTTTACTTCTTCTATGGCCGCTATAATAAAGTAGCAAATTTGCCATTTTTTTCTTGGAATATTGCCCCTCTCTCGGCTCCGTTTCTTTGTGTATTATTTTTGTATTATATTTGTATATATTTTACATGTTTCGCATTTTTATGTGATCATTTGCAGATAATTTGTAGTCATTGTGAGTCTCTTGGAGCCTGTTTACAGCTGCTTGATGTTTGGAGTCTCTCCCTGGTTGGTTCTGTCTCTTCTGTAGGTCCGTTCAGTAATCCCTCCATGCAAGCAGCAGATTATAGTCCACATTCCCACTTCCGCCTTAGACAGGAAGTTAAAAGACAAAACTACAGACTCATGGTATCTCATGCTCTCATGAGTCAGAGGCCTTCACGTCGACCATTTCCCTAAAAATCCTTGAACGATTCTATCAGATATCTCTGGGAAATTACAGGCTGTCTGTGTATTCAGTCTCACTGTGCGAAACGTCACATTACATGAACTTAAGACGCTCAGACTTCTTGTCTCTCCTGTGTCTTTAAGCCGTCACACAAACAGCTCCGCTGCTGCACTGACATGAAAAAAGCATGTTTTGCATGCAGAGGCGGAGACCCTACATCTGTGTGTGTGTGTGTGATGGGAGAGGGGGGGTGCAGCATTGTACGGGCCTCGCTGCCGTCGCTGGGGTCATTACCAAGATGAATATAGTGATTATAAGGATGAATAAGGTGTGATTATGAAGATGAATAAGGCGATTAGGGCTCTTGTCACTGCTGCTGGGGCTGTTCATTACGAGGGGGGGGGGGGTGTCAGCGTGTAACATGTGTGAACCCATTACCTTTTTCATCCACAGGGGATTCACACACATGCACACACACACGCACTTATACGCGCTATGCTGCCGGACCGGAGGAGCCCATTTGCGTTCATTTGTGCTGTTAAATGACCCGCGTGTGCGATATATATCTCTTTCCATCGGCGGCTTGGTGCTGTAATAATCGCGCTTCTGTGTTTGACCCCGAGTGGAACGGCGGCAACACACGCACACACACACACACACACACCGGTGGCAGCACTAACACTAGCTCGCAGGCTAACTTGCTACTAATGTGTGTGTGTGTGTGTGTGTGTGTGTGTGTGTGTGTGTGTCCAGGGGGTTAAAAGAGACACCTCGCCCGGCATCCGTCTATGTGTGTTGGAGGGAGGAGGAGGGGGAGGGGGTTTCTGGATGCTGACGCACTCGGTGGCTGCCTGGAAAGTTTTTGAGAATGCCGCCCACTGACAAGCTAGAAGTGGTCTCTCTCTCTCGCTCTCTCCTACTCAGTCAAGAGTCCTCCTGACCCCCCTCCCATCATGCACCTCCTCCGTGTTTGTGTCTCATCAAACCTTTGTCTGCGGTGCCATGGCAGCTGTGATCACGTTGGAGGCGTGTGTGTGTGTGTGTTGTGTGTGTGCCGATCAGCGTCTGTGTCCTTGGAAGTCTGCGACGGATTCGTCTTTGCTGCCGTTCTCAATAAGTTCAATAGCCAATGTGAATTCGATGTGGGCCGGACTGGACCGGACCGTGGCCCCCTCTAGGTCTGTTTGCCAAACATACACAGGACTTTCAAACAGGAGACCGCCGTAGAGTCCCAATGTACGCAATGTCTTATATAACACTTTCATTTTTGCTTAATTTACATACTTATTTTAAGCCCAACAATTATGTTTTTTCCTAAACCTAACTTAAGTGCTTTTGTTGTTGCCATGGGCAACACAGAGCATTAGCATTATTTTTAGTACATTCATTACACTACGATCATATGTGACCATCGCAGTGAGCCGTTGACTCTGGAGGTTGACTGAGATATTTTATTAAGACGAGAAGCATTAGCTGTAATTAAAGGATTTGGGTTTTTATTCAGGCTTCCGTCCAGTTTTCCATGGTAGTTCTAGTCTGCCGTGTAGAACTCGTGTTTCTAAACAATGCAGATGAATGAATGTTTGATTTCATAGCTGCAAATACTAGAAAACAAATAGAAAACAATGTCAGGCAGAGGCAGAGCTGAAAACTGATTGTCTCTTTATTACCTTGAAAGTATCTAATGTTTCTATTGAGAAAAGCTTATGAAATTACAGCACAGTCTCTCTCTCTCTCTCTCTGGTTAGAAGTCTATCTAGCTCGACCAGCAGCCTCTCTCTCTATCTCTCCATCAGTTTACGGTAAACAGATAATAATCCAGCCAGTCATCAAAACAAGATGATGTTTCCTTAAATAGAATTAAAATTATACGATTTTTAGCCATTTAATAAAATGAGCCTACAAACAGGTGAATAATACGTTTATATCTCAGCATTTCAAACGATGAAAAAGTATCATAATCCAGCAGAAAGTCTGAGGTTTCATGAGTCTATTATTCATAGGGACCAGTCGGGGGGTGAAAGGTCAGGGTTGGTGGACGTGACATCATAACAATAGATGTATTATACGTGATCATTTTTCCCCACAATGCATTCTTCCTGGTTTCATTATTTACATGTGTGTCTTCACTGTAACCATGGCGACAGGAGGCTCCTTTAGCGGGTGAGAGAAAGAAGAATTGTCTTCTTAAACCCCACAAACGCGTTTTTCACAAAGATTCTAACATTCACAGACTTTCATTATATTAAAATTGTAGAGGTGTTGTGGTTGCCTTAAACCTGGCAGGAAGTCGTCAGTAGCTTCAGAGATTGATTGATTTCCTCTTCCTGTCTGATAACCAGCAGCCACTTTGCATCAGACTCCTTTAACCAATCAGCACCCCCCCCCCCCCCTTTGGGCCCTCAGGAGGAGACCCGGAGCCTTCACGGTGTGTGAAACCATAAATCAACCTCCACCCAACCCCCTTTCCTCTCCGCTGCACCACTGAGTGCCCCTCGGTCTCTCCGGGCCGCCGCCGTAATGAAGTGCTTTATGGCTGCGGAGGACAGGGGGTGATGTGGGGGGGGCAGGGGGTTAGCCCATAGCTCATTCCCCCACTGTAGGGGAGGGCAGAGGTGACTGTGCTGATTGAGTGAGTCTGGTCAACCCCCCCCCCCCCCCCCCCAAGGCTAAGGGGTCCGAGGGGATCAGGCAGGAGATCTTAGATAACCCCCCCCCCCTTTTAATGAGCACTCTACAAATTATTACCACATGATTTATATCGTCCAGTCCGGCCGAGCAGGTTCCAGTCCCGTCTGGATCTCAGCACAATCTCAAAACCTGGTTCTCCAACGAGGGTTTTCATAAATCTTGTATGAATTATCAAAAGCCCTTCGAGACCGTTCACGGTAATTAAAGGCTACGCAAATAAGCTCGACTCGCTTTCACCTTGTTCATCAATGCTTCACGCTAATGTTTCATCTTCTTGTGTTTCAATATTTAAACTGTATCTCCTTCCTACTGGCTGAATTAGGTTAGTCTCAAACATACAATAAAGAAATGATCATTGCTGTCAAATCATCATCATGCTGAGAGCGCTGCTCTGTGAATACAGGTGTTTCCTCCTAGAGTGCTAAGTGGTTTGACCCGCTACACACCTGAGCCTCTGGTAAAAGCCCCCCCCGCCAGATCTCGTAATGGTCCAGACCAGACAGCTCTGCATGCCTCGACACCAAACATCTCTGAAATGAAAATGCCATTATAAAACATTTACCAGCCTGCTGAGTTTACATGTCTTACAAGAAACGAACCATTTTGGAGCCGGTTAAGTGTCACATAAATCTTTCAGCACGCTAATTGAAGTGGTACCCCCCCACACACACACATTCCCACAGCTGCTGTTACACAACATGTGGATGTGACGGCCAGCTGTAAAAAAACAAAACAAAAACAAAAAATCTTACGCAGACACACACACACACACACACACACACACACACACACACACACGGCCCGCTGGGAGCCCAAACGTACTCGTATGAAAACACATCATCCTTGAGTGAAATGTGCTCTGAGAGGCAGCAGTTGTTTTCTCTCTCCAGCAGCATTTGGGGGGGGGGGGGGTTACACCTACAGTATACAACCAGAATCTCCTCCACAGGATTACTGTGCCGGTTAACAGAGATCACCTTCCAGCTGATTGGAGCAGCTCTAATCTCCTGCCAGAAAAGAGGAGCTTTAAAAATCAAGAGCATCAAGTTCAAAACTGTGCAGGTCTGTTAAACTCTGGATTAGCTCAGCAATTACCCAGGCCTAAAAAAACAAATCAACAAACTTGATGTTTTCCACCCCCCGCTCTGTCCTTCAAAATGCCGTCCTCTCCATTATTTATCTCCCTCCTCGCTGTACGTCTTCATCCTCCTCCTCCCGGCCTTCCCCCTCCTCCTCCATCTTCATCTCCCTCTCCTCCCAACGTTCACAGAAACCTGTTGATGGAAAGTGTTTTTTTGATTATGGGCCAGAGCTACACACACACACACACACACAGTCGTTAGATTGTGTCCATTAAGGATTAATGGCTTTTCCCATGTTTCCGAGGTTCCCACACTCGCCACTGGTGAAATGTTGTGCAGATGTTTTTTCTATCCAGCTATTTTTATGTGCTTATTCAATTTAAAAGTCAAAGTGAATTCAAAGGAAAAAGAAAAAGGGTGGAATGGCTGAGGTGGAATGTGTACTTATTGCAATGGAAACAGACTTACGAAGCATGTGACTTCAGTGTATAATATGCATTTTTTTAATGTTTAGAAATCCCTCTCAATGATCACATGTGATCCACTAGCGTTGTGTGGGAAGATCTGGATCTGCTGAGACCAGAGGAAGAGGAAGCTGCGAAAATGCCTGATAAAAAAAAAACACGCTGGCCAATCATAGCGTTGCATCGTGAACCTCCGACCGGGTGGTAGCTGGTTTTGTGGATTTGGATCTGATCCTGGTTCAACGTTGTGTAACATTGATACTCTTTCAGGGGTTGGAAGGAGGTTTACGTTTCTAAAACATTACGTTTCTACCTTAAAAAAACAACAACTTTGGAGCTACTTATGTTAGCACATCTATGCTAAGCTAGCTAGGTAAGGTACCGTTTGTGAACACATGCAGCTTCAGCATTTTAACGATTGTGAACAGTAAATAAAGATCTACCGGACTTTAGATGAACAGTGTTGTTCCTTAATTGTGTCTCGATCGCCATGGTGATGTGGTTCACTTTGACACTTTAGCTTCTATCTTTTATCTTGTTTTAAATCAGTTTAAGCCCCTTTTGTCTGATTCTCTCTAAAAAAAGCTTTTCCTAAAAAATGTAATAATATTCATGCAGGGAGTGCATTTAGTGACAGTGTGGGCTGCATGGTAACAGCGTAGCGGCAGGAGGCGGGCCTTAGCGAAGGGTCGAGTCCTGCATAGTCTGCCTTTAAACTTCCACTAAAGAGTTGAAAACATCCGCGTAGAGCAACAAAGAGTCTGTAATTATTAAATCAAATCATGAAACAAAGACATCAACCAACAGTGATGGATGGAAACTAGCATTAATACGAATAATCTTTCACTGATTTTCTGCAAAACTCTGTTAAATTTTCGCACCACATTTGAATGGAAAGTTGCCATAGACACAATCAAAGCAAACACGGAGACACATCCGTCCCCGAGTCTCTGAACAGACTGCGGCGGGCGCCAACCCCTCAGGTAGCTCCGACACGAACCCCGGCGCAGGTGTGAGAGCGGAGCCAGGCGCTTTGATGGCTCCTTTTTATCCTCTCTCTCCCTCTCGCATGTGGGCCACTCACAAAGTAATACCCCCCACTGTGTCCCATCATGCCTCACTGCCAAAACAAAAAACCTCCTCAGCAACACCTGGCGCCATGGTAACCAACACCTGTTTGCCTAATTAGAGCGACAAGAGATAAAGACGTTAATGAAAACGCTAATCTGATCCAATCAAACGCCTCGGCATCCCCCCGTCACGCCACCTTGAGTGACCTCATCAATGCCAAACACGTCGCATCTTACTTCGTCTTGTCCCCACTTTTATATATGATATATGTACATTTATTACTCTGAATTGGTTCTTATTCTTCTACCAAATCAAACCATTACTATATTATACATTTGATACTATGACTTGCAAAATGACATATACATAAATAAAAATCGTAAACTATTTTTAATTTTCGAAAATGAATTCAAACAATGGCTGCACGGTGGTGTAGTGGGTAGCACTGTCGCCTCACAGCGAGAGGGTCCCGGTTTCTATTCCCGGGTCGGGCCCGGGTTCCTTCTGTGTGGAGTTTGCATGTTCTCCCCGTGTAAGCGTGGGTTCTCTTCGGGTTCTCCGGCTTCCTCCCACAGTCCAAAGACATGCAGGATGGGGAGAGGTTCATTGGTGACTCTAAATGTCCCGTAGGTGTGAATGTGAGCGTGAATGGTTGTCTGTCTCTACATGTCTCCCTGTGATAGACTGGTTACCTGTCTGTCTCTACATGTCTCCCTGTGATAGACTGGTTACCTGTCTGTCTCTACATGTCAGCCCTGTGATAGACTGGTTACCTGTCTGTCTCTACATGTCTCCCTGTGATAGACTGGTTACCTGTCTGTCTCTACATGTCTCCCTGTGATAGACTGGTTACCTGTCTGTCTCTACATGTCAGCCCTGTGATAGACTGGTTACCTGTCCAGGTGTACCCTGCCTTCGCCCAATGACAGCTGGGATCGGCTCCAGCCCCCCCGTGACCCTGAATACAGGATAAGCGGTAGATGATGGATGGATAAATTCAAACAATACATTAAGTAAACTTTAAATTCTAAAAACAAAACAACTACAACAACAAAAAAGCTATTAAAAAAAAAGCTATTTATATGCTGTGTAGCATATAAAATGTTTACAAACTATGCTTTATGTCTTTATTCAGACCCCCTGATATGTCTGCTGTTATTTGTGTATATGTTGTTTGATTATTGTGGCTGTTAATGAATAAATAAAAGGTTAATAATAATAATAAATAATAGGAAGTGAGCAGACAGGAGGACGTGGGAGGGCGAGGGGAAGCCAGCGTGCTGCTTCCTGGCCGGACGGTGAGGTGTCGGTCAAGCGAGCATTAAGAGCTGAGGTTCCCTCCGTTCAGCACGCCAGCTGGAGCGGCTCCAGGTCGGCGCCAGCTGCGCCGCTCTCATTTACAAGCCGCCGCCTGCTGCCAGCGAGGCCTACGCCGCCCAGGTTTCCAAAGAAGCATCTTCTGGAAACAAGAAAAAAAAGGGGGTCCTTCGACGTTTTCAGGCCAAGGACCCCCAAAGGCTTATAGAGACCCGGTGGAGGGATCCCCTATAACGTATAATGTTTCTTATTAAACCGGCCAATAATAATGTGTAGTGCAGCCTTCAGTTCCATGTATAACAGTACTTTGTAATGATATACAATGCTAAGACATTAAAATAATAATTGTTGATTCATGTTGACATACATCACAATTTCTCAACATAATATTCAACAAACAGGAAGATTTATACTTGCAGTGGAATCACGTCCTGCTGATGGATCAAGGACATTCTGCTGGAGAAGCTGAGGTTCTCGCTGAGAGGTTCTCCAAAGAACTTTGATAAAATATGGAGACTGTTTATATCTCTAATTGACACGATTGCCTGATGAACCAAATGAGTGACTGAACTATATTATAATGTTCCTCTCTTCTTCGTACTATAATAATTAGCCATTTCTTCTGAGGTTCCTTTGTATTTTAGTTTTTTTGTCTGCTTGTTTGTTTGTCTGTGCTTGTAGCCCGAGGCTGAAAGGGTGAGGGGTGAGAGAGGGAGGGAAAAGGGGGTAACTTAGTAAAATGAGCACTGTACCTCTGTTGTAATTGCATTACTTTCATTTGTTGGTGCTTAATAAAACATTTATAAAAAAAAGAAGAAGAAAAATGTTTGGGATCATTTCAGGGCCCCCCCTGCAGTAACACCGTGGCCCCTCTAGGGGCCCCCCTGTTGATGATCGTGTTTTTGTGGGTTAGAGTTTGGGTTAGCAACTGAACTGTTGACTGAACTCTTTGTTTAGGGTTATGGGGTTAGGGTTAGTGACTGAACTGTTGACTGAACTCTTTGTTTAGGGTTAGGGGGTTAGGGTTATCGACTGAACCGTTGACTGAACTCTTTGTTTAGGGTTAGGGGGTTAGGGTTAGTGACTGAACCGTTGACTGAACTCTTTGTTTAGGGTTATGGGGTTAGGGTTAGTGACTGAACTGTTGACTGAACTGTTTGTTTAGGGTTAGGGTTAGTGACTGAACCGTTGACTGAACTCTTTTTTTAGGGTTAGGGGGTTAGGGTTAGCGACTGAACCGTTGACTGAACTCTTTGTTTAGGGTTAGGGTTAGTGACTGAACCGTTGACTGAACTCTTTGTTTAGGGCTAGGGTTAGTGACTGAACCGTTGACTGAACTCTTTGTTTAGGGTTATGGGGTTAGGGTTAGCGACTGAACCGTTGACTGAAATCTTTGTTTAGGGTTATGGGGTTAGGGTTAGTGACTGAACTGTTGACTGAAATCTTTGTTTCCTCTTTACAGGAAACTTCAAAGGGATGTGTAAACAGATAGACCACTTTCCCGAGGAGACGGACTATGAAGCGGACCCATCCGAGTACTTCTTACGTGAGTATCTTTGTCTCTCTTTTGACCACATCAGGCTTCCCTCTCCCTCCTCCTCCCCCCTCCTCCCCCACTCTGGATATATCTTTACAAGCTGTCCCAGTATATAGCTGCTCTTCTTGGCCCGCCTGTCGCTCGCTGAGTCCTGCCAAGCAGTCGAGTCTGTTTTCACTGCCCGGCCGTGTGCAACACAACGTGCAGTGTTACAGTCGGCTGTGTTACAGTCAGCTGTGTCCCCTGTAAACACAGCCCATTGATTTCTGCCCCCCCTCCCCCTTTGTGCAAGCAAGACAGAGATTGCTTGTCGAGCTCATTTGCCCTGCTAATCCTAAAAGTCACAACAATGACTCGGAGCTCTTGATGAACTGTGTAGCGTCGCCCCGGTGCTCTCTTCTGATTGGACGATTTGAGGAGTCGCTGTGTAGCTTCCAGTAATACAGAAAACAGGCAAGTCACCAATAATAATTATATTTTAAATACAAACAATAAATCTGTTAATCTAGTGAGCAGATTTTTGACATTGGTATTCATTTTTATTTTTTTTTGGAAGGACAGTAACTGAAGTGTCGCCTGTTTTTGGAGAGATTGGTTTTCTGAGACAATCTGTTAAAGCTGATTTTTTTTTTTTTTTTTGTGGAAAGCATCACCAACATTGGAGAAAAAAAATCCCCATCGTTTACAGAAACACATGTAACAGCCTAGGAGTGCAAATTAATTTAATCCCTTACAGTCGAGTTGTTAATCCCAGTAACAATTTGTGGGGCGGTCTTGTTCTTACTGGGAGTTTGATGGTTTTGTTTTGTCATTTTAAGCCAAAATATACATAATTTTTATTAAACCTAATTATGTAGTTTTGTAGCATTTTGCTTTGTTTTGAATAGTTTAAAACTGCAATGGTTCGATCCAAAAATAAATCTGTTCCCGTGGAAACGGGGTTGAAAGTGTTGTATGGGAACGTCGTTTTTGTAGGAGACCTTTTGGTCAGATTCATGGACAGTTTCTTCTTCCTGCCTTTATTACCCACAATGCAAATCAATTCATTGGGAGATTCAGTCTCGAACCATCACTTCTTTCTGACTCCTCACGTTTTGTTAATCCACATAAACAAAATTTGTAGTCTTCAACCGACGCTGACTCAAGTGGCATCACTTGAGGTCATTTATCTAAACTACTACAAGTAGGCTACTACTACAGCAGTACACTTTCCCAAAGAGCTTGAAATACTCATAAAGTGTATTTCTTTGGTATATTTGATAATATGCCTCATTAAACTTTAGTCCCTGCTGACTCCCCCGCACAGTGGTTTTGCAGCTAGAAGTCAGAAAGTGTCCGTCTCCTCGTCAGCCTGAGTGGGGGGGGGGGGGGGGGGCAGTAATCGAGGCCTCGCCGGAGAGGCGAGCGGTGCGTGACAGTGCCGAAGATTAAGCCCAGCCAATTAGGCTGCGTTTGACGGAGCGCTCTGAGCGCTTGTTCCCGTCCATATGTGCCAGCGAGGACGGCTACGACAACCGCTCTGGTAATGAGTGTAACAACGCAGGAGCCAGATCCGTCTTCATGGAGGGGGGGTCGCTGGGTTGGAGGCCCCTCGGACCATCGACGCTCACTTGTCTCCATGTGTGTGTGTGTGTTAACCTCTTCCCAGGCTGTGATTGGAGGAGAAGGCCGCAGTGCTCCCAGTGGCTTGCCAATTAGGACACTCACATCCATAAATATTTCAGCCTCCTTCTTATATAGGTCAGGCCTCTCTCTCTCCATCGCTGTCTCTCTTCACCCTCACACCCGGAATACTTCCTGTCAGAAAGTTTGTGCAGTTCCTGTTGACACCGACAATGACGACTCGGAGCATCAAGCGTTTTTTTTTAAAGAGGTCACGGCGGAAGATCTCAGTGTGCAGCATCACCGTATTAAACATTGTGTATATTTACATTTACATTTTTGTGGACACACACACAGAGAGACACACACACACCTGGTGTTTTCCATAATGCGGAGTTTCACGGCACCTCAGGGTGGTCAGAGAGCGAGAAAAGCTGCCTCTGCTCTCTCACAGGAGGGGGGGAGTTATGCAACAGAAATGATGTCACTTCAGGTGAAGGCCCTGGCGGATGTGACGTCATTGGAAAGCTCGCTGGTCCAAAAAAATTACATAAAAAAAAGAGAAATCGAGGGACACACCAGTGATGTCACCACTCAGCATAGAGGAGAAGGGAGATGTTTGGTGCTGATGTTGCAGAGCAGAGAAAACACACACACACACACACACACACACACACACACCAGTAGCTCATGCAAGGCGGTTTGCTACATCCACGCAGGGTTATATAAGCCAGCTGAGGCACACTGAAGCGCCGGTGGGTTTTTAGATCATGGCGTGTCGGAGCTCCCATCAGCCACTCCTCCACTGGGCGCTAAGCAGCTGAGGGAGAAGACAGAGGGGAAGAAAACGCCCCAGTTATGCAAGCTATTAATGCTAAACTGGAGAATTCACTGTAACGTGGAGAGGAGAAGATGACGTGAGGGGGGAAGCAAGGATGTGTGTGTGTGTGTGTGTGTGTGAGACTCCTGTGTATCATCATAATACTGAGAAATAATAGCATTTGGATAATCTATGATTTTATTTTCTGTCTCTTATATCAGAATCAATTCAATGTGGGGTATAAATTCACCTTCAGGAAATTGTGATTTTTTTATTATTACTTTATTCATAGTGAATGAATAATGAATTGAGAAAATGGCTCATACTATAAAGCAGATTCATTCATTTAAACAATAACCCTTTTATGTTGTTCTGTAAAATAAAAAAACTAGTTCTGCAGCTGATGATTATTTTCATAATTGTTTTTTCTGAAAATATATTTTTTAAATAAATAAAAAAATGTTTAAATATATTCTTAGAAAAATGATGAAGCAATTAATTGATTGTCATGAAATACATTAATATAAAATAAATATTAATTATTATTTATTATTTTAATTAATTATCATTTAAATCAGCAGGTTGTTTTATGGGTTTTTGTTGAGGCTTGTGTGGGTTTCTCTGCTGACGGCCACAACATCGTCTGCTGCTTCATCGTCTGCTGCTTCAACCCCCCATCCTACCCCCCATCATCCTGCAGCGTGTCCCACTTCCTACTGTAAACTAACACACATGCACTGTATTCAGATGCAGCGATCGGGAGACCCCCCCTTCTAGATTCACTTTCTTGTGATCTTGTGTTTATTTGCCCCGAGTCAGCGTTAAACTGCCGGTGTTTGCATGCTTGGGACGGCAAGTATCCGCTGACATTGATGACAGAAGGGCAGGCGTGTCACAGCCTGGGTCACCCTGAGGCCTCGCGGCAGACTGGACGCTGGCCTGGACCAGCTCTGGCGTCACCCTATAAAATCAATGGGTCTGGAGCAGGACACGCATGGGGGGGGCAATACGAGTGTGTGTGTGTGTGTGTGTGTGTGTGGGGAGGTTCACCAGGAGGGCTTCCATGTGACCTGAGGTTGTAGGTGTAATACATCAATACCCAGGTGAAGAAGTTTTGCTCTTTCACATTCAGCATCCTCACATTGAGCATCCTCTCCCTCAAAGTCCGTAACCAAGACAACAAAGAAAAGGAGTCTCATCGACCGACACATAAACGCCCCGGCCCAATAAATTAAAAGCTATCATCTTTGTCTTGGGGGGTGACATGCTGTAATCTTAATTCAGAATTAGGGATCATGGGATTGCAAGCGTTGACTCCAAGAATGCATTGCTTTTACAGCGATATACAGTATAAGCATAATGCAGCAGGTCTCTGGCGGTTATGGTGGATTGCCATAGAGATGAGGGAGACTGGTTTGGACTCAGAGTTTTAGTTATAGTTTTTCAACATGAGATATTCTCATAAAAGCAATTATAACAATAATAAGACATTGAATTATTCTTTTATTTGATTCTTACTGAGGTTGGAGAGAACACAGATGTCATGAGGATAAAGGACCTAAATATTTGTGACCTCGGTGTTTGAGCAGAATAATATCGGTGTAACTAAAGCTGCTCCTCGGTGTGTGGCGTTCGCTGCCCTGCTGACAGCGTGGGGATTGGCCACGCTAAGCTCCCGGCTGTCATGTGTTATCCGACAGGCCGGCCGACTGGAGGGTAATTACTGTAATTGAAATGTGTTTCTGTGGAAGGGAACTTTAATTGTGTGATGTGAAGTGATTTCAGTGAGGCGGCTCTTTAACTGCGTTAGTGACCCGTCGCTGTGCGTTTACGTTTAATGTGACACAGCAGTTCTCGGGGGGGCTCGTGCACTAAAAAGGGTCAGCAAAACACAGAGCAGCTCTGATAACAATGCACACAGAGGGAAACGTGACTTAATTCTCTGCTCAAGAAGCCGTTTCCTACAGTTTTCATGCTTGTCTCTTTAAGCCTGGTCTGCTCTGATTGGCTTGTGAGAAAAAACGTAACAGTAGTTCTCCAGCTGGGCGGAGCTACTCGGATGGGGGCGGGATATTCTAATGAGCCTGGATGGGGGTCAGCAGGGACTCCAGATACTCACATGTATGTGCAAAAGCACTGAAAGTTAGTTTTCTATGGTACTTCCCCTTTAAGAGTCTCCCATGATGCATCTGGGAGATTCATCATTTTTTATATAAAAAGTCAGACAAATCAAATGGCTTTTGTGGGAAGATGTTGATGATTTTCAAAAGGAACATATTTAATTTACTTTAATTTGTCAATCTTTGGACTGAAACAAGCTTCTGCAGATAAACGACACGATATAGGAACCGGTCATGGCATTCTCGACTGGGATGAATCATTGGTTAATCCCCACGATTCCTTTCTCCATTAACTGTTTAGTTAATAAGATAGTGGCGTCTTCAAGTTGCTCGTTTTGTCTAGAACCCAAAAATATCAAATTTACATAATCATAGTTGATTATTGTGTCTCCTGTTGATTATCCTGAATATTTCATCATAGATTCACGGATGAGGAAGAAATGAGGAATTAGATGAAACTGCCAAGTAAATCATCAAGACAACAGAAATGTAAAAAAAAAGAAATGTATGTAAACATGCAGCTGAAGTCCCGGCGGCGTCTTCAAAAACATCTCAGCTCTCACTCTCGTTCCGTTTAGAAAACGCCAGCAAGTGAGACTTTCGTTTATTCTCTAATCAATTCAAAGTCACACAGCGTTCTGCCTGCAAGGTGTGTTGTCAGGACTCATAAGCTTTTAGACAAACTGCTGAGTCAGCGTTCTTGCAAATTCAGAAATAAGCCACCAAAGCTAAGTTCCTCCTTTTTCTCTCTGCACATTGTTTCACACATTTTAACGCACTAGGCAGTCAGAGATGTTTGATGTCCAGGTTTGGAGGGAGGGGGGTGGGGGGAGTCAAACCTCCGGGATGACGCAAGGGCTCAGTATTGAGGAGGAGGTGTGGAGGGGATTAATAAGCGTTTGTAGTATTAAATCAATGTGCCTGGGAGCTGAGGCACCTGATTAGCATGACCTCGTCCTGCACATCAGCACATTCTGGGCTGGGGGAGGCTGATTAAGAGCCAATGCTAATTTCCTCTCAACCCTGTCAATGAGAGAGAGAGAGAAGAGGAAGGATGGAGGACAGAGATGCCATCGTTCACATTTGTCCACATAGTTACAGTAGCCTATGTGGGCGTCACATTAGTTATATTTTTAGTTTTTTTTCCATGGATGTCTGTTGAATAGAATAAAAGGTCCAAATGTGACATTTTTAATTATTAATTCAGATAGAAAGCAAAGGATTAATAATCTGTTCTCTGGATTTAGCTGAACTTCCAGCCTTTACTGCCGTAGCAACCCGATTTTGAGTGAGATTTGTGGATAAACTTTAAACATGTTTCACAACGTTATGTTGTTTGAGATTCCTTTGACCTATTTAATAGGATTTAAACCGACTGTAAAGAAAAGCAGAAATATATGTGAGATTACTTTGGTGGAAAAGTGAATTTATCTTTTTCACCTCCTTAAGCTTATATTTTGACAGTGTTGATGTATATTTTGAATTAATAATTCCTAATCAGAATGTGCAAAATATTGATAAAATTATGATTATTACAGGTTAGAATTATATATAGCTTTAACAGCTGAAACATTAAAGTCATGAACACATGTTTTCAAGATTTCCTTTTGGTACTTTATTTTGATACTAATACTTTTGTACTGAAGTAAAGTTTTGAATGCATTACTTGTAATTGAGTATTTCTACACTGTAGTATTAGTACCTTTACTTATGTTGTTGCGGTTGCATGCATGATGTAACCGGACACCAAGGAGGAGGACGAGCTGCTGCAGAAACAGCAGCGTGCATGCTGCGCCACTGTACTCGCTGCACGGCCGACTTCCATTGAGGTGTCTGCCGGCCGGCTGCAGAGTGCCAATTGATGCCGTCCACACAGTGGGCCCTAGTTTCGTAGACCAGGCGCAGTCAGCTTTCAGCGCCCCTGCGCCGCGCCGACGGGGCTCGCGCAGGCACACCTCCCGTCTCGCCCACCGGCGCAAGTGGGAAAGAGGGAGGAGAAGAAGGCGTGAGTGGGAGACGAGGAGGAGACGAGGCGTGGACTGGGATTAATACAGCCGATTCAGATCTTCACCAATCAAATGAGCTCCTCTCCTCTCCTTTAATGCGTTAGGGGAGGTTCAGTGCAAGTTCCGTCATTTGACAACCCGATGACAGAAGCAGCGCCGCCGCTCCCACCACGCGCATCACGCGCTGTGCGCGCGTATCATAATAATAACAATGCCCATATTATAAAAAACAGGAGAGAGAGAGGGAGATGTTTTGGTCCGAGAGGCTGAGTTTCCGTTACGCGTGCCATCCGCCTTTGATCTGACGTCAGATGTGACGGGACAATCTATATAGATATAAATTCACGTGTTGATTCAATTAGTTGCATTAAATAGTGTTTGTTGTGATTATTTATTGCATTTAAATGTGCCTGGAACTGTGGAAACCTGCCTGTGAGGTCTCGGTGACGTGTGCGGACTGCGAGCCGTCAGCCAAACTTCCACTCCGCCAGCTGTGATTCGCCTTGAATGAATGGACTTCATTTACGCCTTGCGCCTTGCGCCAAAAGTAGACCAGGTTGGAGCTGGCGAGCTTTCAGCGCAGTCTCGGCGAGGCTTTTTGCCACGAAACTTCCGCTACGCCAAGCTGAATCTGTGACGCCTCCCCCTGCTGCGCCGCCACACCCATCTTGGCGCAGGCGATCCACCAAACTGCCGAACTGACCGTGCGCAAGGCTGCGCGGGTCGAAACTTGCATTGCGCCGGCTCTGCCACCCTGCGCCGCCCTGCGCTGCGCCACGAAACTAGGGCCCAGTGTCTGCTCTCAGCCTGCGTCTCTGGGAGCAGGTTGGCACATATGCTGGCAGGGCGGCGGGGGGAGGGCGGGGCCAAGCGGCCTCCATTACGTACTAGGCAACAACAGGCCGGGCAGCGAGACACCTGCTTGCCTGTCTGTCTGAACGCAGACATGCTTCACGTTCTTGTCAGTAGTTTGATGCAAAGATTGTCTGGAAGGTAAATACGAATCTGCAGCCAGGAGGCAGTTAGCTTAGCTTAGCTTAGCTTATTTTATCTTAGCTTAGCTTAGTTTAGGAACAACTAGCCCGGGTAAGGTAACAAATTCCACATAATAACACTTTGAAGGCTCACTAATTACAAGCAGATGTATATTATTTGTATAACATTTCATGGTTCCATTTTTACAAATTTGCTGCTTTTATTTTTTTCATAATTTGAATAATTTAGAAGCTTTGTACGAAAAACATTATGACTCACTTTGAGCTCTGGGTAGTTGTGAAAGCATTTCACACAATTTCACTATTTTTACAAACCAAACAATGAAAATAATCAGCAGATGTACTTTAAGCTGCTTTCCCTGATTATACTTAGGGTTATTATACTTTTATTTAAGTATTTTCAGAGTGTGGTTTTATTACTTTAACTGATGTAAAGTATCTGAATACTTCTTCCAACAAATAAACCAACAGGACCCCAATCAAACATAGGCAGACTCATTCAACTTACGGATTCAGGACGGTGACATTAAAAAACCAGAAAGGCAAACGGATCCAAAAGGTGCAGCAAATCCAAAGTCTAGGAAGATCCGGCAGAAGTTCAAAAGCGGCAGGTAACAAGTTTCAGGTGTCAGAGTCTGGAAAGCAAAGAACACACAACACATGGAGATCAGGATGGTCATGTGACTGGAACTGGAGGGGAAAGGGGGAAGGGGGGAGTCAGGTGACAGGTGGGACAGTCTAGTGGACAGGTAGAGGAATGACAATGATGGGGAATCTGACTGAATGCCACACAAAGAGACAGGAAAGCATAGAATGGACCGAAAAGGCTATATGTTGGTGAAAGCAGCTGAGCTGTTGTCGGCCCCCCAGAAACTCACTCCTTAGCTCGGTGTCACATGGGTGTCATGGGGGGGTAGAGACAGAAGATGCGACGCTCTCTGTGATCATGACCTCAACCCAAATCAAAAACAGGGACCGCGGCACTAATCACATGGCTCCCTGGAGCCTCCTTTCATGTGGGCCGAGGCGAAGGGCTTCAGAAACACAAGACGCCGCCAAGGTCATCACTGAGGTCGCCACCGAGGTCGCTGCTGTCATCCACTATTAGCAGCGAGGTCAAAACTTCCATTGGACTGGGGGACAGGGGATTGACAGCACAACAACAGGAACAAAAACCACATTATTGTCTGTCTGAATGTTCCTGTATTCATCTTCAGCTCTTTAAGCCCTGCTCCCTGAGAAAGAGCAGGAAAATATAGCACACCCATGGGTGCAGATTCACTTTTGTGTCCCCCCAATCCTGACATCAGCTCTGCACCCCTGAGCGCACCTCTGCAAAGGTAGCTCTCAAGGACTTTTACTGTCGATATTTTACTTTAAAATTATTTTTCCAGCACTGGGCCAAAGATATAGTTTAGTCAAAATGGGTCCTAATGTGACTTTGTATTTTTTTAATTTTTTTATACTTGCCAAACAAAAGTCACATATTAAATCAAGCAAAAAAGGCATCAATTCACTGCATAGAAAAAAACATATTATGTAATTTTGTTGAAGGGTAGTAAAAAATGTTAGCTTCTAATTTTCTCACAATTATATCATATTTATTTCCACATATTTTTGTTTGAGCTTTTGTCGGTCAGTCCGTGACATTATCAGCCGAGAGCTGAAAGTTAAAGGTCAACATCAGCTCGATTTATCAGCAGATCAATATCTGTGTCTCACCCTGTGTGGGACATGTTAAACACAGAGTATCATGGACGCGATTCTGTGGAGAGACGAGTCTCCGTCTATCTGTCAACCCGTCTGTCTCTCTCTGCCTGCCTGCCCTCCTGGTGCTGCTATTGCTTAAACATCCCTCCAGGCAGGATCCAGAACCCTGACGGGGACTCGGCCGATCCCTAACGGCTGGAAGTGAAGGGGGGATTAGCTCAGGGTTAGCTGGCAACCGCAAAATTGCCGGTTCGATCTCCTAGCTGAGTGCCTGGTCTCCCTGAGCAAGACACCTCACCCTAATTGCTCCTGACGAGCTGGTTGTCGCCCTGCGTGGTTGACTCCGCCGTCGGTGTGTGAATGTGTGAATGAATGGGTGAATGTCAGTCATTACTGTAAAGCTTTGGATAAAAGCGCTATATAAATGAGGACCATTTAAGTGAAGACGTGTTGGGAGGACTGATTTTAAATGAAGTGTCCTCTCAGGTAGAGGCAGCCTCGCTCGCCCTCGGGGCGTACTTATTGACATGTCTACCTCCAGCGATTCTCATCGTCGGCACGGCAACAAGCTTTGCTCAGACTACATCCTGACCAGAGGATGATCCTGAGAAGTGAAGCCAGAGCCTTTAACTTGCATTCTCTCTGCTGGCCACCAGGGGGCGACTCCTCTCTGGTTGTATAGAAGTAAAAAAAACGGTCCTACTTCTCTCTTGATGTATTATCTCAGTAAAAACATGAGTTTATGGTCTCAATCTCTAGTTTCAAGTCTTCTTCAATCCAGCATGATGTTCATTTAGTACATTATGGTCCATTTAGAGTCCACCAGACCAGAAAGCAGGGGGTGCTTTAGGGGCGGGGCTTACCTGCTGATTGACAGGTCCATTTAGAGTCCAACAGACCAGAAAGCAGGGGATGCTTTAGGGGCGGGGCTACCTGCTGATTGTCAAGTCTGGGAGTCATCAGTGTATCCGACATTTGGCGGTCCTCGAGGGGCCACATACTTTAGTTTAGTACTAGTAGTTTTCAAATGTCAGGTTCAGGTTCACAGTCAGTCTCCAACAACTTAAATTATGAGGACAATGAGATCAGATTTAATGATTTCAACATTTTACAGTTGAAAGCCTAACCCTAACCCTATGTCAACAATCGATACCTTCGGTCTGGCCCTCTCTCCACCGTTAGTCTCTGCAGATGAAGCTGATGGATGAAAAAAAAAGCACCGTGTCAATGTCTTCAGGGTCAAACGGGACGGAGGGAGGGATATTAGGAAGAGCGATGCATGTAGAGAGGGGACACGGCGGCAGGTTCAACTCTGAGGACAACTTAATATTTAATCAACTTATCTCACCCAGTAACCCTAAACCCCCACAATCCCCTCTGGTGGCACGAGGGGGGAGGCACTCTATCTTTAAAATTGTCTTTTGACTGAGTGAGAATTAAGTGAGGGAAAGATGGAGATGAAAAAAGAAAAGATTTGCAGACAGAGACAGAAAGATGGAGGATGGCGAGTGACTTGCTGCTTCTGTGGAGGAATGCGTGGAGACGAGAGCTGAGACATTAAGGTCAAATACATTCACCAAGGAGCGAAGCGCTCTTCGGCTTGTATACAATACTTCAATATTTCTTGACTGCTATCCTTAAACCACATTACAGGTGATTTAAATATGAATACTAAATCAAAAAGCCGCAAGTACCGAAGACCAAAGTGTCATGTAAATACAACATAGCAGTCATTAATATATATCTAAAATCACTGAATACATATTTATTATGATAATACTAACAATAATGAATGCCAATCTCTAGTTTCAAGTCTTCTTCAATCCAGCATGATGTTCATTTAGTACATTATGGTCCATTTAGAGTCCACCAGACCAGAAAGCAGGGGGTGCTTTAGGGGCGGGGCTTACCTGCTGATTGACAGGTCGCATCCAATGCTAGTTAGCTACTAAGATGACTTTAACACTGAGCTGTAAAGTTGACCTTGAATTATGAAAGCTCACTTTTGTCAGCAGCTTCTCACCAGAATCCACATGGATCTAGATAGGGTGCTGCTCTGCCGGCTTGTGTTCATCAGATCCACCCGTCGCTCCTCCAGTCCAAATATGGTTACTTCCTTCACTGGTTGCGCTCCCCCCTCCACTGCTTCTGTGGACTCAGGGTGTCTTTCCCACCAGCTCGGCGCAGTGCCACAGAGCCTTCGGGTGCTGTGCAGGTAGAGAGGATAAGTGGATCCCTGTCAGAGTGGCGGGGGGGGGGGGGGGGGGTGAATGGCAGCAGGTAGGCAGGCAGATGGGCCGAGTTCAGCACGATCCACCCAGGCCGGCGTCAGCACTTTGGGGGGAAGCTGGGAAAGTGCTGAGGTGGCAGACACGTGTGGAGGTGAAGTGGTGAAAATTTAACCAGCCTGATGAAAGTTTAAGTGTGCATGTTAAACAGGAGAGGGGGGGGGGGGGGGGGGGCGTTTGGAGACTAAAAACAACAAATCAAACTCTAATTTTACCCGACATTGAGGGCGCCACTCTCCATTTTTGACCTCAAAAGCAACGTGGTATATATCCATCTTCCAGTTTCTTGATAATTAGCTGCAAAAGGACGGAGTTTAACTTCAAGGACTCGCATGGGGGGAAGGGGGGGCGGGGGCTGCATCCCTCTGCACTGCGGCCCTGGCTCATATGCATCGCCAGAGGCCCCAACGGCCGTTCACATGATGAGAGAGAGAGAGAGAGAGAGAGAGAGAGAGGAGCGGTGTGATTACATAAGGTTGGGTAACCCTGGACACACACACACACACACACACATACAGTGTTGATGGAGTCTTTCACAGGCCTGATGGGGTGTTGATTAGGATGCGACTCACACACAAGCAGCAGATGCTGAAATGGACTCTAATGTGCTTTTTATTTCTTCCTTCTTCTTCTTCTTCTTCTTCTTCCTTCTTCCTTCTTCCTTCCTCTTCCTCTTCCTCCTCCAGGTGCGGTGCGAGCCTCCAGCATCTTCCCCATCCTCAGCGTCATCCTGCTCTTCATGGGCGGCCTGTGCATCGCTGCCAGCGAGTTCTACAAGTCACGCCACAACATCATCCTCAGCGCGGGAATCTTCTTTGTGTCTGCAGGTGAGTCAAGCGGCGGCAGCGTACCTGAGTACATTTACTCTAAGTACTGTATGGTAGACGTACTTGTACTGCAGTATTTCCACTTCAGGCTACGTTTCAGGGAAATATTGTAATTTTTTTATAGCAACTATATACATAAATACAAAGTATAAGCAAATGAGCTGCACATTTACCGGCTGCAACATTCAAGTCATGAACACATTAATGCTTCAATAATTATAATCTGACAGTAAAATATAACTCTGAAATGGTACTTTTACTTTTTTATTGCGAGACATCTTAACTTCCAGTTAAGTTTTATTTCTGAGTATTTCTACACTGTTGTATTGCTGCATTTACTTTAAGAATATATCGGAATGCTTCTTCCATCACTGCTTCCTGCAGCCCCCTTCACAATAAAAGCCTTTTTCCTGGTTCACAAGTAGCATCTACAAAAATCTCCACCAAATATTTATTATGCAGTAATTTTACTTTAATTTGGGGGTTTCATGTCATTTTCACATGCTTTTTGTAGCATTATGGTTAGCTTAGCATAATGGCTGGGAACAGGGGGAAACAGCTAGCTTGACTTTCAGTGCCTCTTTTTTAAAATCACTAATTAACTTGTTATATATCGTGTGTTTAATCCAAAACACAAAAAAGTTGGCTGTTTCCAATCTTTGTGCTAAATTGAGCTAACTGTGTGCTAACTGAATAAACTAAATTAAAGTTACATCACCAGATGAAAACATGTTTTTTTCACATCGTCTCTCGTACTGCAGCTACAAGTCGTTCTATCTTTTTCCTTTTTTTCTATTCTTCCATCTCTTGTCCTCTTTTCTTCTCTCTTGATCCTGTTTGCTGGGCTAACAGCTATCTACTGGGACTCGTCTCTAAAAATACAATGTCCCTGACACACTTTTCCCACGATCTATCTTTTCCAAATACCCGTGTTTCTCCATGAGTGACTTAAACTAACAAGACAAAGTATATATATATATATATATATATATATATATATATATATATATATATATATATATATATATATATATATATATGTGTGTGTTTTTGTAATTAGGGGTCTCAGATCAGTCATGCTGGACAGGATTAGTAATCTGTGGACATGAATATGATCCTGTAAATTACACTAAGAATAACTTCTCCTATGAGCTCATCCTGACTCGTACTTTGTGTCGCCCCCCCCCCCCCCCGACCCCTTCCAGGCCTGAGCAACATCATCGGGATCATCGTGTACATATCAGCCAACGCCGGCGACCCTTCGAAGAGCGACTCCAAGAAGAACAGCTACTCCTACGGCTGGTCCTTCTACTTCGGCGCCCTCTCCTTCATCATGGCGGAGATGGTTGGCGTGCTGGCAGTGCACATGTTCATCGACCGCCATCGACAGCTACGGATAGGGGCGCGCGCCGCCGACTACCTCCAGGGCTCGGCCATCACACGGATCCCCAGCTACCGCTACCGCTACCGGCGCCGCTCGCGCTCCTCCTCCCGCTCCACGGACCCGTCGCACTCCCGCGACGCCTCGCCAGTGGGCCTCAAGGGCTTCAGCGCGCTGCCGTCCACGGAGATCTCCATGTACACGCTGCCCCGGGACACGCTCAAGTCCTCCGGCACGCCCACCGCTACCTACAACTCCGAGAGGGACCACAACTTCCTGCAGGTCCACAACTGCATCCAGAAGGACCTGAAAGACTCGAGCCAGACCAACACAGCGAACCGCCGCACCACGCCGGTATGAGGGGGGAGTCGCCGCATGGCAAGGGGGGGGCCTGTGGGTGCTGCACCCCCGGGACTCCTGTGGGTGCTGCACTCCCCTGGAGAAGATGGATTTCTCATGTTTATAGATTTTTGTTCTTTTTGTTCAGCTGCATGACTTTTCCATTCATATTGTTGAGAGTTTCAACAAGTCTGCCGTGTTCCCGGATCGGATCCCGAAAGAGAGCTGTCAGTTTTATTTCTCGCAGGCTTTGTTTTTGAGGTTTGGGTCACTGAAAGGCATTGAGGGAGGGGTGATAAAGATTTCATGGGTTCACAGTCCCCTTTTTTGGTTTGACAGTTTTTTGCCCAACAGTTTGGTTGGAGCCACAGGTTCGAGCCCCCCCCCCTCCTCCGCAAGCCATGCTCCGATCTCTTTCATTTAAATCCTTCAATCATTTTTTTTGCATTAAAACTGTGAATTGTTACAGTTTGGGATTTAGTAAGAATTAGCCCAATCTGTAATCTCTTAACAAAGGTACTATATATATATACATATATATGTATTACTTTTATAAATAAATTATTACGTTAATAATCAAGAGTTACAGACTTTACCGAAGCAAAAAAAAAGCAAAAAAAAACAACAAACAACAACAAAAAAACATGTAAATGAAAAAACCAAGTGCTGTTGTTAAGGATGAGAAAGGACTCTTTGTGTTGGTGTGAAGGTTGAGAACAGACAGGCAACAGTAGAATAATATCTATTCTTCTAATAGAACCTTCTCGCCTTTTTCTTGGTCCTCGTTCGCTTTCCTTTTTTTGGGGGGGGGGGGGGGGGTCGAACCCCTTAAACAGAAAGAGCTGACGCGAGGGGTCAAAGTTCACAGAGACTCCGAACACGACTTCTACAAAAATAAAAAAAAGGAAGGAGCAGAGGGGAAGGAAAAGAAGAGGAAGCCAAACATAAAAATAAAAACAAGTTAAATATGAAATAGTACAAGAGAAGCTAAGTGACTCACAATTTCAGAAATTAAATGCATGCAATTAAATTACAGCAAATCTGCTCTTGAGAAACTTAAGTTTTAAAGGTTAATTATTATAAGGGGAAGAAAAAAAGCAAAGACGCTAAAGTTTAAAGTATTAATGTTTTCATGTGTATTTTTCTTGTTTTCTTTTTCTATTTATTTAGTTCACTTATCTTATTTTGTTTTTGTGAGACAAACCAAATGATCTACAACAATAACTGCTTTTTGTTAAATGGTTTGGTTGATTTTTCTTTATAAATATATGTTTGTATGTATTTTATTTTTAAAAACTCACACAGCCTTAGTCATTTATTTTTGTTTCTTTTTGATTTGTAACGTGTTGTTCAAATTGAAAAATGAAATCTTTAAAGGTGCCAAAACCGAATGATCCTATACTTGGATGCATCAAGTCCTGATGAATAAAATACGAACCCTAGGGGGGACAAATCACCACGTTTTCACTGCGTGTTGCCTTATAACACATGCCTGTCTGTCTGTCTGTCTGTCTGTCTGTCTGTCTGTCTGTCTGTCTGTCTGTCTGTCTGTCTGATCATCAATCAATATTGTCACATGGTGGAAAATACACTTTTAAGTCTCAGATCGCTTCATTTGGAGGATTTGAAGAGGCCGAAGAAAGACAAAATAATCTCAACTCAATGTTTGCTGATGAAGACCATGAGCTGTTGTTAAAAGTATACATTGACATAAAGTACAACTAGCTCCTCGAGGTTTAAAGTTCTTCGACTTTGTTGAAGACAAGACAATGTTTAACCCTAAGGATTCAACATGAATATAATTGTAATTAGCATAAATATTCATTATAGTACAATAATCATACCATTTTATAAAGAAGGTATATAAGGTCATTTTATGTGCATAGATTTATAAAAAAAAATGTCACTTTACTGAAAGCAAAAAAACAACCACGTAGAGTAAGTTAGAAAATCACTTAAATGCTGTGATTATGATGCATTATAATATAATTATAATGTATTACAACTGTGGGTTTATAATACACTGCGATCTGTGCAAAAATAAATGTTGGTGATCGACAAGCAGTTATGCACTTGACCTTATAAGGCACCATAAAATGGTTGATAATTGTTATTATTATTATAATTGTGCTTTAAGCTGATGTTTGAGAAAAAAGAGAAGAAATTATTTTTAGAATTGCAATTTTTTTTCCAGACACAAATATCTACACGAAATATTGGCTTTTGGCAACTTCTCTCTGAAATATAGATATTGGCATCGGGCTTCAACACAGCCATAAAAATAAGAGCTGAGCTGTCAAACATTAAAAACCCTGTGTGCTCCGCTAAAAAACCAATGGCCTCCGTCTGCCATCGTAAAACGCTGATAACACGCTGTAAAAGACCCCCGGGAGCCGCAATCCAAAAATATTAGTACTGGAACCTCAACTGGAACCTCAACTGGAACCTCAACTGGGACCTCAACCAGGACCTCAACCAGGACCTCAACCGGGCCCTCAACCGGGCCCTCAACTGGAACCTCAACTGGGACCTCAACTGGGACCTCAACCGGGCCCTCGACTGGGCTCTCAACCGGGACCTCAACCGGGACCTCAACTGGGCCCTCAACTGGGACCTCAACCAGGACCTCAACCGGGACCTCAAAGCGGACCTCAACCAGGACCTCAACTGGGCCCTCAACTGGGCCCTCAACCAGGACCTCAAGTAGGCCCTCAACTGGGCCCTCAACCGGGACCTCAAGTAGGCCCTCAACTGGGCCCTCAACCGGGACCTCAAGTGGGCCCTCAACCGGAACCTCAACTGGGACCTCAACCAGGACCTCAACTGGGCCCTCAACCAGGACCTCAACTGGGCCCTCAACCGGGACTTCAACCGGGACCTCAACTGGGCCCCGACGTCCACACGAGTGTGTTTAACACAAAGTGGATTAAAAGACGTCTCCACCTCGACTCTCTGCCAAACATATAAGAGCCAGTTTAATGTATGTACACTCCTATATAAAGGTTCTTACTAGAACCACACGGGGCTCTTTGGTTTGTCTACAAATCGGGGGACCCTTTTAAGTTCCTGATCAGCATTTTAGAAAGTTTCCACCTGGAACCCTTTAGAACCCAACATAAATGGTTATACTGAGAATGCTCTATCCATCCATCCATCCATCGTCTACCGCTTATCCTGTATTTAGGGTCGCGGGGGGCTGGAGCCGATCCCAGCTGTCATTGGGCGAAAGTAGGGTTCACCTGGACAGGTAACCAGTCTATCACAGGGAGACATGTAGAGACAGACAGGTAACCAGTCTATCACAGGGAGACATGTAGAGACAGACAGGTAACCAGTCTATCACAGGGAGACATGTACAGACAGACAGGTAACCAGTCTATCACAGGGAGACAGGTAACCAGTCTATCACAGGGAGACATGTAGAGACAGACAGGTAACCAGTCTATCACAGGGAGACATGTAGAGACAGACAGGTAACCAGTCTATCACAGGGCCGACATGTAGAGACAGACAGGTAACCAGTCTATCACAGGGAGACATGTAGAGACAGACAGGTAACCAGTCTATCACAGGGAGACATGTAGAGACAGACAGGTAACCAGTCTATCACAGGGAGACATGTAGAGACAGACAGGTAACCAGTCTATCACAGGGAGACATGTACAGACAGACAGGTAACCAGTCTATCACAGGGAGACAGGTAACCAGTCTATCACAGGGAGACATGTAGAGACAGGCAGGTAACCAGTCTATCAGAGGGAGACATGTAGAGACAGACAGGTAACCAGTCTATCACAGGGAGACATGTACAGACAGACAGGTAACCAGTCTATCACAGGGAGACATGTAGAGACAGACAGGTAACCAGTCTCAGGGAGACATGTAGAGACAGACAGGTAACCAGTCTTTCAGAGGGAGACATGTAGAGACAGACAGGTAACCAGTCTATCACAGGGCCGACATGTAGAGACAGACAGGTAATCAGTCTATCACAGGGAGACATGTAGAGACAGACAGGTAACCAGTCTATCACAGGGAGACATGTAGAGACAGACAGGTAACCAGTCTATCACAGGGAGACATGTACAGACAGACAGGTAACCAGTCTATCACAGGGAGACATGTAGAGACAGACAGGTAACCAGTCTATCACAGGGAGACATGTAGAGACAGACAGGAAACCAGTCTATCAGAGGGAGACATGTAGAGACAGACAGGTAACCAGTCTATCACAGGGCCGACATGTAGAGACAGACAGGTAATCAGTCTATCACAGGGAGACATGTAGAGACAGACAGGTAACCAGTCTATCACAGGGAGACATGTAGAGACAGACAGGTAACCAGTCTATCACAGGGAGACATGTAGAGACAGACGGGTAACCAGTCTATCACAGGGAGACATGTAGAGACAGGTAACCAGTCTATCACAGGGCTGACATGTAGAGACAGACAGGTAACCAGTCTATCACAGGGCTGACATGTAGAGACAGACAGGTAACCAGTCTATCACAGGGAGACATGTAGAGACAGACAGGTAACCAGCCTATCACAGGGAGACATGTAGAGACAGACAGGTAACCAATCTATCACAGGGAGACATGTACAGACAGACAGGTAACCAGTCTATCACAGGGAGACATGTACAGACAGACAGGTAACCAGTCTATCACAGGGAGACATGTAGAGACAGACAGGTAACCAGTCTATCACAGGGAGACATGTAGAGACAGACAGGTAACCAGCCTATCACAGGGAGACATGTAGAGACAGACAGGTAACCAGTCTATCACAGGGAGACATGTAGAGACAGACAGAACCCCATCCTGCATGTCTTTGGACTGTGGGAGGAAGCCGGAGAACCCGAAGAGAACCCACGCTTACACGGGGAGAACATGCAAACTCCACACAGAAGGAACCCGGGGCCGACCCGGGAATGGAAACCGCGACCCTCTCGCTGTGAGGCGACAGTGCAGCCCCTGAGAATGCTCCCAAACAGGGATTCTACTAAGAACCCTTTTATATTCCATGGGTTTCATCTAGAACCCAAACAGGGATTCTTGTATTCTAACAGTGTCATCTAGAACCCTAATAGGCTAATATGTGGTGCAGTGTAATCCACAACAATCACAGGTTTCGGGGGTCGTCGTGGTCTGGATTGTGTGGGCGCCCCCTTTAAACAACAATGCGTGAAGAACTCTTTCTTTGTTCTTTGGATGATAAGGGTTCTTATTAATGGAACCCAAGGAATCTTATTCAGATAAAGGTGTTCCTTATGTCTATGATTCCAGATCATCATAATTTCTATGAAACGCAGCTCAAATCATTTATCAAAACATTCTGCTCTCTATCTCTCCTTCCCCCTCCCTCTCTCTCCCTCTCTCTCTCTCCCTCTCCCTCTCTCCCTCTCTAAGAGGACCCCATGTTTGTTCTACCAGCCGGGTTCTCCTGTAAAGAGAACATGCAACACCTTTCTACACCAGCGCCCTGAAAGCGTCTCCAACACGCAGCTGAGTGCGTTTACGTGTGAGGAGGCGCTCACACATGCAGATATACAAGGCACATCTATTTGTGAGACAAAAAGGGGGTTGTGGTGTGTGTGTGTGTGTGTGTGTGTGTGTGTGTGTGTGTGTGTGTGTGTGTGTGTGTGTGTGTGTGTCCTCATAAAGCAGCACCTCAACCTTGCTGCACCGGCCCAAATCCCACATTTTTAATATGTTCTAGATAAATAATACTTTTTTTTCTGTCCCTCCTCGACCCCCCCCCTCACACACACACACACACACACACACACCTCTTCCCTCTCAGTGTCATCAGTGTGATCATAGATTTTCACCCTCATTTCTAATTTGGGGAGTTAATAATCGTTTTAAATCTCAATATTCAAGCTTTGATCAGAGAAATAATTCAGACTGATGGTAAAACCAATTTGCTGGACATAAATATATGTGCTAATGCCAAACAATCAAAAGAGTGACATTAATGTGTTGGGGACATTCGTGTGCAGGTGTGTGATGGATCTTACCCTCCTCTTCCTCCTCGTGGAAGCCAGCTATGCCCTTGAAGAGTCAAAGCTGGTTTCTTTGGCAGGCTGACAGAGTCGGACGCTGCACGGTGATGTCAGTGAGGGTCGGGCCGAGAGCTGCCGCCTATACTAATGATGCTATCGCCGTTGGGGGGGGGGGGGGATCACGCTCAGAGGGGCCACATGTCCATGCTCCGTCTGCTGAGAGGGTAGAAAGTTACATTTAGTAGAAAAAGTAGAGACGAGAGGACGTGTGGCCTTGGCTTGGGGTAGTACCCCGATGGTAAAGTTGACCTTGAACTGTAGAAGCTGACTTTGTTAGAATCCAGACGGGATCCAGATTAAAGTAAGGGTTTGCTGATCGGGGGGGGGCTTCCTTCTCTGCCGCAGGAAATTTTTGGTCACTTCCTTTAACTGGTTGCAAAAAAAATCCAAGATGGCAACAGGCCAAAGTGCTGAAACTTGAAGGCTTCATCTAACCAACAGGGTGACGTTACCATGACGACGTGCACTTCTTCCATCCCGGTATAAGGGTGAAAGCTCCGTGTTTTATGACTCGTCCTCCTTCTTAAGGAGACTCTTTTGAAATGATTTGTTATACGGAAATAAAAGCAAATGTAATTCACAACAACATACCTTTTCAAAATGTAGTTTTGTTGTGTTGGAATGTAACGTTGAGGGGGCCGGTGCCAGGAGATGGCAGGAATTAGCTTTCAGCACCAGGTCTCTCCTCTCCAGCATTTCACCCCTATCCTCCTCCTCCTCCTCCCTCTCCCTCTCTCCTGCTGTGGTGATCAAAGTGCCGCTGCAGTGCAGTTTGATCAGAGAAGTGTGTGTGGGGGGGGGGCACTGGAGGGGGAGGCGTCGTCAGGGGTGAAGGAGGTGAGGCCTGAGGAGGAACACACCGTCTCCTCCTCCCAGCTGTGGATATGAAGAAGAGCAAACAAACATCCGAGTCTTTGGCAGCCGGCGAGGTTACATAACCTCAAAATCAAACCCAGGAATGACCTTTGTCTGACTTTACTGGACGACGTTCTGGGACGGAGCAAAGGCGCTGCCGTCCAACTTTGAATCACTGAAGGAGGAGGCTGCAACGTTTCCACATGTCAACCTGAGACGTAGAGGAACGTTTGTTTTCCCTGTGCGTGCGATAACTGCATCTGCATGTGCAGGCCTGTGTGTGTGTGTGTGTGTGTGTGTGTGTGTGTGTGTGTGTGTGTGTGTGTGTGTGTGTGTCGTTGTTGTTGTTTATGCTGACCAGAGAACACGTTGCTGACTGTGCTCACCCCGGGTTATTTTTGGGTCATGCAGAGTTGAATGGCAACAGAGAGCTATCTAAGCAACCGACTGGGAAAGAAAGAGAAAAAAAATCATTGGAGCAAACATAGTCTGACATGACACATTCCCATCAGCCCTCTCTGCTGATACAAGCAGCATGAAGCTTCATTTCCTGTAATAAAAAATAAAAAAATCCACAGACCAGCAGTCGCTCTGCTATTTTACAAATCATCCTTTTAAATCCAGCTCTGAATAGAGGGCAGGTTTTTTTTTTAGACATAAAGAGGAGGAATCAAAGTAGGCTACAGCACACAAAGTGCTCTGGGATGCATGAAGCAAATGGAGCACCGTGGTGGTCTGCCCTCTGGTGGTGTGATGGTGTGATGGGGGGGGGGCAGGGCCTCCGTCAGCTCAGGGAACGCTGTGTCCACAGACGGGCCTGGAATACTGATGCCACAGTGCAGGGGTGCAGGATCTGCAGTCTCTGGCAGGCCCAGGAGGATCGCTCAGGCCCTCGATCCGCACAGAGGACGACGGCCCCATCCTGATGGAGCAATGCATGGAAGGACAGGACAGGAATTCAATAGCTAACAAAAAATCACATGCATCTATTTGAAGAAAATGTTCCTTTCCTCCTTATTTTCACCTGCTTACATCAGAACGTGTGTCTAGACTCTAGTATAAAAACCTAAATATTTCTTAAATCCTTTTGTTGGAAATTAATCAAAAATAATAATTGTCCTCAATGGGCACATTATCTTAAAGACAACAGATGGGGCAACATCTCCAGCTCCTTATGTATCCAGTATTCTTTGATTGGTTGACCTAATGACTGGTTATTGATTCTGCAGATTTTGGTTTGAAACGACTGATAATTTCCCAGAATGCATTGCAACTTTTCAAAACCCCCAAACTTTTCAATTTACATTGATTCACATATTTTTAGGAGGCGGGATCTGCAAATGTTTGGTATAATTTTTGCTTAATAAATTATTTAAAGGGCTCCTGAAATCTTAAAGGGGTAGTGTGTAGGATTTGGCGGCACCTAGTGGCGAGGTGGCAGATTGAGGACATGGACGTGCTCTGTATGTAGATATGAATCCCTCGATCTAAGCTATTCTTAGTTTCAGGATATTAAAGCAGTCTCATGGTGACCATCGGACCAACAGTCTCATGGTCTCCATCGGACCAGCAGTCACATGGTCACCATTGGACCAGTAGCAGCCGAGCCTGTTTCCCTCCATCATCTTCATCAGCAGCACCCAGCCTCTCCTCACGCCGGAGCATTGGACCAGTAGACCAGCAGTTACATGGTCACCATGGGACCAGCAGTCACATGGTCACCATGGGACCAGTAGACCAGCAGTTACATGGTCACCATGGGACCAGCAGTCACATGGTCCCAATCGGACCAGTAGACCAGCAGTCACATGGTCACCATGGGACCAGTAGACCAGCAGTTACATGGTCACCATGGGACCAGCAGTCACATGGTCCCAATCGGACCAGTAGACCAGCAGTCACATGGTCACCATCGGACCACTAGACCAGCACACCAGTAGACCAACAGTCACATGGTCACAATCGGACCAGTAGACAAGCAGACCAGCAGTCACCATCTGACCAGCAGACTAGCAGTCTCATGGTGACCATCGGACCAGCAGTCACATGGTCACCATTGGACCAGTAGCAGCCGAGCCTGTTGCCCTCCATCATCTTCATCAGCAGCACCCAGCCTCTCCTCACGCCGGAGCATTGGACCAGTAGACCAGCAGTTACATGGTCACCATGGGACCAGCAGTCACATGGTCACCATGGGACCAGTAGACCAGCAGTTACATGGTCACCATGGGACCAGCAGTCACATGGTCCCAATCGGACCAGTAGACCAGCAGTCACATGGTCACCATGGGACCAGTAGACCAGCAGTTACATGGTCACCATGGGACCAGCAGTCACATGGTCCCAATCGGACCAGTAGACCAGCAGTCACATGGTCACCATCGGACCACTAGACCAGCACACCAGTAGACCAACAGTCACATGGTCACAATCGGACCAGTAGACAAGCAGACCAGCAGTCACCATCTGACCAGCAGACTAGCAGTCTCATGGTGACCATCGGACCAGCAGTCACATGGTCACCATTGGACCAGTAGCAGCCGAGCCTGTTGCCCTCCATCATCTTCATCAGCAGCACCCAGCCTCCCCTCACGCCGCAGGACGGACGCCGACGCTGACTCTGGGCCAGCCAGCTGACGGCCGTGCCAGGACACACACACACACACACACACACACACACACACACACACACACACACACACACATCTACTTACCTACGTACAAGCAACTGCACACACTCTCACACCCTCACATGAATCAAAGTGCTTGGCACTCCACTGCTGTCCCAGCATGCACTCTGGTTGCCTGGCTGCGGCCCCACCAGCAACAGCTGCTACCTCAGGACCGGACTGGAGGTTCCACCGCAGGATAGCCACACACACACACACACACACACACACACACAGAGAGAGAGAGAGAGAGAGAGAGAGAGAGAGAACAAAGCCGCCATACAACCTGCTCATCAAATTTAAATTCACACACCGACCGGCTTTCAGGAGCAATTTGGGGTTGGGGGTCTTGCTCAAGGGCACTCTGCCCATCTTCAGATTAGTTTGCGAGCTGGACTTCCTGAACCGGGTCAACTAGATGCACTACAACTACAAAACTACCACAAAATGCTGCAGTACGACTACAAAAAAATCTGTGCTACAAAGAAACACAGCTGACCACAAAAAGGACAAGAACCACCTTCAATGATAACAGAGATGATAACAAAAGGACTCCAAACTACCACAAATGTATGCAGAATGACTGGAGTGAAGGAAAACAACCAGACTAAAAATAAACACAAGGGATTCTCTAAACACCCTCAAAGACATGCAGAACGACAATGATGAGACACAAACGGAAGAAAACAAGAAAACGTAGAGTCAGTGACTCCATCAGGTCTTCAGCTGGGGGCCTTGAAGATGTCCACGGAGGCACAAATAGCTATTAATTGACATTATACCATATTGTTTTGTTACACTGCACAGGCTCGTAAAGAGTACCTGCTGGGACGGAGACGAGGGAGCAATTAACGCCACCGTTAACGGGACACATTTAGCTGGGGGGGGGGGGGCATTATGAAAAAGAAGGGCCTTTTGGGAGATTTGAAGTGGGGTCAGAGGTCAAAGCCTCTGTGGGTTGTGATGTAACAGCTAGGGCCGTCTCCATGTCCGTGCTTCTTCATTTCACAGGAGATTTTCTGCTTTGCTGGTGTTAAACTCCTGAAACGCTGCTCGACAGAGGACGATGGTCTGGTGCCTCCCTCCTTGACCTTGAATATCCCCATTCAGGAAATCCATATTTCTGCTACGAGTGCTGATTATGATGCAGGGGCGTCTTCCTCGTTACCTGCTGAAGAGCAGCTTTTAGGTTCAGGCAGAAGAGATGATGTCATGGGGGCTTAATTACGCCACTGTGGCTGCTGGGAAGTTCTGATGTCAGCATATCACCAGACAGCTCAAGGACACATGGAGCCGGTTAGAACTCACCACGTTGGCTAAATCAGCTGGCTGTGCATCACAGAGCTGAGGTACTTGTGGGTACTTATTTCATGCCATGTTGTAGCACTATTAACTATGTGCCAGCTGAAACGGTTTACATATAAAAGTTTAAACTATTCAAATTAACTCTAGTAAGACACACTTCATTGCACCTAAAGTGATTCATTTCAACTGGTCAGACAAAACAAAAAAGGGCCAGCTGTTGCCATTTGCAAACATTTCACCTTTTAAGAGTCTCATCTTAGAAACTAACCAAAGTAATGTTGCAGCCCCACAGTCAATCTCCATCTCAGCGTTTGTGCTCACAAATTAAAAATGAGCAATCTAAACATTTGGGGCCATTACTTAACATTGTTGATGTGCCTCAGGAGGATTCGTTCATCTTACTTTTACTGGCGATTGTTCGTTTTTAAGGTCACTGCAGCAAAAAAAAAAAAAAGAAAGTTTCCCCAGATGAGTTTGTAACCTAGAAGTTAAATGTTTATCCAGGACTCCAGATGAGCTCCAACATCTGAGCCAACAGCCACTACGAGTCCAGTTCAGCCCACACATCTTAATTAGTCCCTATAGAAAATCAGTGATATTAAGCCGACTTGACACATTCTTTGGAGTTTGCGTTTTTTATTAAATAACTCTGCAGAGCAGTGATGATGGCAGTCAATGCAGCAGAGACACTTGAGGACTTTATGCAGTCTCCTCCTTGATGACACGGTCCTTCTTGAGTGGTCCCTGTGAGGAGACAGAAAACAGGACTGGTCAGTCGTACGTCAGACACGAGTCCGAGTTTGACCGCAAGCAGCAAGATGTTCCCAGAGAGTGAACAGGGAGCAATCACAAAACGGGTACTGCTCCCCTGCCTCAATGAAGTTTAATATTGCACTGGAATGGAACCCAAGTCTACACTGGAGACTAGACCAGGTTACGAACAGTGCACGGAAACAGAAGACACAGATGGGACTCCTGGTGCGAAGTCTTACCATGAACGCCTTCTTCTCCTCCACGGTCTGGAAGCGGCCGTGGCCGAACTTTGAGGTGGTGTCGATGAACTTGAGGTCGATCTTCTCCAAGGCACGGCGGCTGGACTGCACCAACAGAGACTGGCGGAGACATTCAAGGTCCAAAAGTTAAGAGTCATGTCGAGGATCAATTTAGAAAGACGAGAAAATTAAATACATGCCAGACATGTCAAAGTGGCAAAACTACTACAATGTGGACTCACCTTGCGCAGAGTCAGGACCCTCTTCTTGGTCCCAACAACGCACCCCTTCACCATGACAAAGTCGTTGGTCACATCTCCGTAGTGGACGAATCCTCCCTTTAATAATAATGATAAAAGTCAGTCAAAGGTTCTGCTTCAACTAAAAGTACAGGTTGGATAGCAGTCACGTACCAGGGGGTTGATGCTCTTGTTGGACAGATCGTACTCCGTGGAGGCGTTGTTCTTCACCAGCTTGCCGTCTTTCGTGTGGAAGCCCTGGCCGATCTTGTAGATCTTCTTGTTGATCTCTGTACGGTGGTGGTATCCCTTCTGACCAGCGCGGGCCACGGAGAAGGCCACGCGGGCGGGATGCCAGGCTCCGATACAGGCCACCTTACGCAGACCACGATGGGTCTTGCGGGGTAATTTCTTTGTGTGCCAACGGCTGGTGACACCTGGGAAGACGGGAGATGTTTAGAGTTCGGCTTCATCTTATGCAATAGCAACAAATCATTAACTCAAACCCGACCGTACCCTTGTATCCGTGACCCTTGGTGATGCCGATGACGTCGATCATCTCGTCCTGGGTGAACACAGTGTTGACGGGAACGGCCTGCTCCAGCTTCTCGCGGGCCCAGTCCACCTTGTCGGAGATGCTGCCGCCATTCAGCTGCACCTCCATCAGGTGAGACTTCTTCTGCCTCAGGGGCAGCAGACGCATCTGCACAGAAACCAAAACGCAAGTCAGAACAGCAGAGGACCCATTTACAGGGACATGTGTGGCTGCAGAGTCTCAGAAGGAAGGCAGCATGGAAGGTATCCTCATATATGTCGGGCGCCATGCCTGACGCTAGATCCGTGGATTCATCACTGACAAACTACACGACCTCAATGAGTAATCTATGAAAACACTAACCTGTGTGTGGGTGATGATGCGGACCACCTGGCAGTACTTCTTCATGGAGGCAAAGTCCTTCTCCAGCTGCTTCTTGCCTTCATCATCCTGCCACTTCTTGCAGTACTTGGTGAAGGCCTTCTTCTTGGACTTGTACCTGAGCACGCAGTGCAGAGAGGACATAGGTTGGCACTGGTCCTTCATAACCCCCTGAGGGGCCAGCGGAAGAACACAGCGCATAGCTGCTCGCCCTTCCCCCCCTCCGTGTGGATTAGGGGTGGGGCTGAATCAGCTGGAGATTTCGGCTCATGGCACAGTTTCTAAGAAGCACTTTCCACTGGCCAGAGGAGCCCGGAGCTCATCAGGGCACAGGGCGCCTGAGAGGAGCTGCCACAGAAGGCCACCGCAATGTTAGACTCACTCAGTGAAAACAGAAAAGGGTCTTTTATCATGTCCACTGGGCAACTAACACCTGCTTCTATAACTGATTATTTTGCAGCGTCTCACCAGTTCTTGTAGAAGCGGCGCTTGCACTCGTCACTGACGTGCTCAGCGAAGATGGTCTTGAAGGAGCGAAGGCCACGTGGGGTGTTGACGTAGCCCACCACGCCGACCACAATCATGGGAGGAGTCTCCACAATGGTCACGGCCTCGACCACTTCCTTCTTGTTCACCTCTGCAGAAAAAAAAAAAAGTGTGTTTGTATATATGACCCTACATATACAGGAATCACTTGATCACTACATCACAGTATAGACTGCTCAGTGCTCGACATTCAGCAAGGGCTATAAACCCATTATGTCCGCCCGTCGAGAGGCTCATCATAGGCAGAACAAAACAAATTGGCAATTAATGCCCAACACGTATCCACATGCAGGCCCTCACTTTAAACCCATGCAATCACTGGAGTCCCTACTCACTTGAGCCAGGTCTGTCGACCTCGCGGACGATGTGGGTCATGCCGGCCTTGTAGCCCAGGAAGGCGGTCAGGTGCACGGGCTTGCTGGGGTCATCCTTGGGGAAGCTCTTTGCCTTACCGCGGTGACGACGACTCCTCTTGCGGGGCAGAAAGCCCAGGGATCCGTGGCGCGGAGCCGAAAACTTACGGTGAGACTGAAACGGAAAAAATAAGTTAGTTAGCTTAGCAACATTGCGAGCTAACCACGATGCAACATGAAGCTACTTGCAGCAGGTGACGCATATAATGGCGTCGTGGACGTGACTAGTTGTGCACGTTAGTTAAGTTGATCAATGTAATAAAAGAGAAGTAACTTGCAGCTGACTTGGCGTTAATTGCGAGGACGCGGGAGTTAACCGCGCTAGTGGAAAAGCTAGCTTAACACTCTTAGCTTTCAAAACTTACTAAAAATAAGACATCGCTTAGCTTTGTATCCCAGTTTCAAACAAACTGGATCAAAGTAAATACATTATGTTTTAGAAACACATTTATATAATGAATTACAAGCTTCGGCCTATGTCACGCTGCCATTTTGGATCCTGAGTTGCCGGCATGGTTAGGCGTGAATCCCGTCGTAAAAAACACTTAAATAACAAGAATTCTTTCACACACTAATGAAACAACGTATATAAAAGTAATATTTGTGGATGAAATAAGTAAACTACAACGGATGCCTCAGATGTCAAACAGATTCCTTTTTACGGCGCCAGCAGCAAGAAGAGGAAGCTCACCATTTCGTCTCCAATCCGATAGAAAGAGAACTACCGAGGGGCAAACGCTCGTATATATAGGCAGAAAATATCGCGAGATTCAATGGTACTCTCCTCAGACCCATCCCCCCGTTTGGATTAAATTTTGCAGACACTAGATGTCGCTGTTTGACATTACAAATCATCCAGATACAAGACACTTACATGCTCATAGAAATAACAAATATTTAAGCTGCGACTTGGAACGTGCAACAGAAGACAATTTTTTTTTTATTATTAATTTCTGTTTCAAAATACGTTACATCTTGTGTCTTGATTTTTAATCAATTTATAATAAAACCATATTGTGTACCTTCAAACACTGGTCAAACCTCATGCCAGCTGGTACCACCATCGCTGAAATCAAACAAATGTCGCTCAGCAAAGTCCAGACTCTTCTCTGTTCTGGTCCTCAGTGGTGGAACGAACTCCCGACTAATGTCAGGACAGCTGAGTCACTGCCGTCTTCTGGAAAAGGCTCAAGACTCACCTGTTCAGACTTCACCTCGACTCTACACAGCATGACCCACTAACACCCCCCCCCAAAAGAAACACCCTTACCTATAGCACTCTGATCGTAGCACTGTTGCTCTTAAGGTACTACTTTACTCAGACCAGGACCTAACACTTGTTCTATTTTTAGCTCTTACTTTATCGGCAATGATACGTTGTGGTTTCTTTGTTTCCTTCTTTTGACAAATGTACTTATTGTAAGTCGCTTTGGACAAAAGCGTCTGCTAAATGACCTAAATGTAAATGAGGTGGAAAACTATCTTTGAAATTGTGTTTTTAAACGATAAAATACACATTTTGGAATTTGTACGGTGTATTTTTCTTACTTTGTGGTCCTATAATAAAAAGCCCTTCTCAATCATGACTAATGTACAATCCTAAATACAGAATAAATCACTGAATAAAAGTCAAGCTTTTTTAACATTTATTACAATGTCATTCCTTAAAATAAAAAAAGGGGAGACACATTAACACCTTACAGGTTAAGGCAGATATATCTTGTTTTATGATCCAGTGTTGTAACAAGTTTTGAGGTGTTGTTCCATTTCCTGTTTTACGTTTAGGAAGCCTCTTGTGTTTTCTTTATCCTTAAATCTGTGATTTTCCACAGAAAAATTGTACTCAAGGGTTCATGTATTCCTGTAATATAATCATCGCCATGAAATGCTAAATTCATGCACCAATGAAAACAGAGGTCAGAGTTCACGTGTGTACCTGTGTGTGTGTGTGTGTCTATATATATATATATATATATATATATATATATATATGACGAGTGTTATAAAGTCTATGTGTCATATATCCGTCATGAGAACAGAAACAAGGCATACATTCAACCAACATAAAAACATCTCTCAGATTTCAGTTGAAAGTGCTCCAGATGTTTGAATCTACCAAACAGATCATTGATTCAGATGTCGTCATGCTTTCCTGCTGCAGGATTCAGAGTCGAGCTAAAGCAGGGTGGAGCAGAGGATCTGGATCCTGAAGTGAAGCCAGCTGTACGCAGCATGCAGTTGGTCTCGGGCAACTGTGGGAATGAGAACATTTTCCTGTGACTCGGGTAGCTGACGGCGTTCCAGCCCTACAGAGGGTTTTGGATTTTGCACCACCAGATTTATCATTTGGAAATGTGTGATTGTCCCCTCACTGATCAAACAGCGTCTTATTTTAAGATACAAGTTTACTTCAAATAATCAATCCAGAGTGTCACTCGGCCTGCAGGCCTGTTGGTGTTCAGGGATGTAAGGGGTTTGAGGGTAAATCCTCCTCCTCTTCTTCTTCTTCTTCTTCAGGCCCATCTGGTCCTCCAGCTTGTGTTTAACCCCGATAGCAATGTCTGCTTCAGGATCCAGGTCGTTATCCATCGAGGTTCATCTTTTGGAAGAAGGCCTTTCCGAACTCATAGGTGCTTATCATCACAGCACAGGCCGGGGCCACTTTGATCACTCTGGGCATGAAACCTGGGGACCACACAAACCTGGTCACAAACGTGGTCCCAGCACAGAAACGGCACACAGTCCGGACTGACAAGGACTAATTCAAGCCAAGATGACTTCTAATCAGAGGTTAGCAAACTAGGTTTATAATGAGTAAATCCAGGTTTTAAACAAAGCAGTAAATCCATGTTTATTCATGACAATTTATAGGTTCATCAATATGGAAATGCCTGCTGAAATAAAATAAAATAAATAAATTAAAGATGTGTCTGTCTGGAGTAATTCATAATCCTTAATCCTTAGGATATATTGTTTGCTAGCCAAATACAACGGCATTTTTCTCATTGCTGTGTTTGGTTGATGCCGGATCACGTTGGAGTTTTAAATTTTGGTGCAACAGAACCGTTGAAAGAGAGGTTTAAAACCTAATAATATAAAGATAGTTTGTTTGTACCTGCAAAAAGGCCCCTGTAGCCCATCTCTGCCCAGATCTCCTTCATTATGTGCAACGTGGACGCGGTTCTCTTTACGGAAGCTTTGGAAATGGGAATAAATCATTGTTTAGAACACAAACACGCGAGAACACACGCGAGAACGCACGCGAGAACGCACACGAGAACGCACACCTCCCAGCGTGTCCATCTCTCCCAGCTGGATCTGCCTCCGGGTCTTCACCACGTCAAACGGCAGCGTCAGGATGGCAGCGATCTACAACAGAAACAGTCGAGTACAGGAACTGTTTAGATGTCGAATGTGTGTGAAGGACAAGCGTCACATCTGGGAGGAAGCTGCTTAATTAACGGCACAGAAACATCTCAGTGTGAATGTGGGTCTGATTATTATTATCTATATATTATATTATGATTATTATTTCATGTAGTTTTATTAGGAACGTTTCATTCATCACAACGAGCATCAGAATAGATACTACGCAGCAGTGACATGCTGAACTGCAGGCTGCAGTGAGTGTGTTAACTGGTTGCCACGCGAGACAGGTGTGTCGGTCCATCAACGGCGAGTACTTACGGCTCCGGAGACGGCTCCTGCAGTGAAGCTGATGGAGAAGTTGGCCTGATTCACGCCGTTCCGTGTGCACAGCCGGGCCTTCAGCAGCTCGTAGTTAAACCAGTATAAAGCTGCAGAGACACACAGACAGGGAGGGTTCATCTGCTGAGTCGCTGCTTTGCTCCACTTTGCTGTAATTAGCTTACGCTCTCCTAAACAGCCAGCGCCGTGACAAGTTACTGTGTGATTTTCCCTGTTAAAAGGGACATTTTGAGGGTTTTTTCCTCCTCTGAATGGGAGGTGTAAGGACAGAGGATGTCTGGACATTGAAATTGACTTGACTAGTGTAAATATGTCACCAGGACGAGTTTCTGTTGAGTGGCAGTGGCAAAAGAGTGACAGATGTTTTCTGTAAGCCTGAAAGCTGGCTCTTGAACGCAAGCGATAACTGCTTCATTGTCTGTCTGTCTAGTAGTAGATACATTTTTAGTAAAAATATGACAATCATACAGTTGATTTGAATGATAACAGTCTTTAGCTGTGATCTGATGATGGTTGAAACAATGCTGCAGGAGTTTCTATGGAAGATTGTTTTTGAAGCAACAGTTTTACAGCCAGATTTGTTATCGTTGTAACAAACCCCTCTGAAATGTCACCATCAGTGATCCAGGTATCACTACACATTGCACCCTGGGGTGCTGCTCTCACCAGAGAAGGGAACGTCCCTGAGGACGGTAGGTCCCCAGCCCCTCCACAGAGACAGCAGCCCGTCCTGAGCCACAGCCGAGCGTATACACACTCGCAGCTCGCCGTAGGACAGCCGGCGGGACTGCATCTTGGTCCGGACAAGCTCCAGTGGGCTGATCACCGTCACGGCCCCCACTGAGAAACACACCCACACACACACGGTGTCAAACACTCACTGAGACATCACAGTCAGGATATCCGTGTGCTTCAAGCGGACTTACATCTGGCCAGACCCCCTGCTACGAGAGGGATGTGGTTGCCCTGGAAACCCAGACCGTATCTCAGGAAGTCCCGCAGCTGGTCGTAGCAGGTGAAGTAGATGACTGTGGCGGGGACAGCCATAACCCTACACACACACACAGACACACAGACGTCAGTGTTAATGTTTGGAAAACACAAACTTGGAGTGGCTTTAAGAGAGAATCTAAATGTTGTTTCCATTCAGAAAATATTACGTTTACAGAGGAGACACTTGGAACTCAAAGAAGAAGACATTTGAAAATACTAAATATGAAATAAAACATCTATCATCAGTATTTTTCTCATCAAAAACTGAATACAAGTATTTTAAACATTTTCTTGATGACTAAGAAGGTAAGAAAGAAGTAAGAAACTCACAGTGTCGGAGGCAGTCCGCTCCACAAAGACCTGAATCCTTCGTGTCGAGTGATTTTCACAAAAGCATCCTATGGAATAAACATACATATTTTGATTTTGGTGCAAAAATGGCAAAGCAAATCCGCTGGTTTACATGTACTCACGAGTGTCCCACTGAAATGCGTCGGTGTTTTGTACCAGCTGGTGCAACTGGTTCCATTCTGACACACGTAGATGTGATCCATCAGCCCGTTACAATACAGGAAACATTTCCCTATGAAGGAACAAACAACCGGTGGTCAACTTAAAAACCTGTTAAACAGTAGGTAATCTGCTAAGTTTCCATGTGTTCTAAACAGAGTTACAGTTAATCATTAGGGGTGTAACGGTACATGTATTTGTATTGAACGTTTCGGTACGGGGTGCTCGGTTCGGAACGGAGGCGTACCGAACGAGTTTCCATACGGACATATTAAGTAGAGGACCGCATTTGTGGAGCGTGCTGCAGCCGCACATGCGCAGTTGCGCACACCGCGACACAAACAGCAGTAGTAGCGGACGTCATGGCTAATGCCGCTAGCGTTGGCAACAAGCCAGAGTTGGAGGACCCTCCCGCGACATTAAGGGCTGCGTTTCAAAAACAGTTTGGCTGCGTTTCAATAACGGTTTGAGTCGCCCTCGCTCACTTGCCCTAAGCCCTTGCTATGACGTCACACGGAGGCCACTTGGAGGGCGGAGGGAAAGTGGGCGGAGGAGTGAAAGAGGTAAATGGAACTCACCTGCCCTCGTTCACTAACAGCCCAGACAATCATGGATCAACCACACGTTGTTGGAGTAGCGCTATACTGCCTATTCCAAATTACACAAAATATGTGGAGACTCATTTCATTGAGACGAAGACGTATTCTACGCTTGATGGCAATACATCGGCTTATATACTTACACTTGTAAACGGTGGGCTCTGCCATAACTCTGCAACAGACAGTCTAATTGCACAATTTAAGAAAATGAATTAAATTGAATTCTACTTTCTTCTTCTTCCTTGGTGGTGAATAGACAGCAGACAATGGTGTTTGAGGTTCATTATCGCCACCGCATGGACATATTTTTCGTGCACCACTGCAATGCATTGTGGGTGATATACAGCTCTGAAGTGGCCATCGTTGTTCACTCGATCACTCAGCCCTCAAGGGTCGATCTCACGGAGTTCACTTCAGCTGTTCAGGGAAATGGAACAGCCCTTAAGATGGCGGCGGGGATTCCCCCGAGGGCAAGTGCTGAGGGCAAGTGAGCGAGGGCGACTCAAACTGTTATTGAAACGCAGCCTTTGAGTCGCCCTCGCTCACTTGCCCTCAGCCCTTGCTATGACGTCACACGGAGGCCACTTGGAGGGCGGAGGGAAAGTGGGCGGAGGAGTGAAAGAGGTAAATGGAACACACCTGCCCTCGTTCACTAACAGCCCAGACAATCATGGATCAACCACACGTTGTTGGAATAGCGCTATACTGCCTATTCCAAATTACACAGAATATGCGGAGACTCATTTCATTGAGACGAAGACGTATTCTACGCTTGATGGCAATACGGCTGCTTATATACTTACACTTGTAAACGGTGGGCTCTGCCATAACTCTGCAACAGACAGTCTAACTGCACAATTTAAGAAAATGAATTAAATTTAATTCATTTTCTTCTTTCTTCTTCTTCCTTGGTGGTGAATAGACAGCAGACACTGGTGTTTGAGGTTCATTATCGCCACCGCATGGACATATTTTTCGTGCACCACTGCAATGCATTGTGGGTGATATACAGCTCTGAAGTGGCCATCGTTGTTCACTCGATCACTCAGCCTTCAAGGGTCGATCTCACGGAGTTCACTTCAGCTGTTCAGGGAAATGGAACAGCCCTTAAGATGGCGGCGGGGATTCCCCCGAGGGCAAGTGCTTAGGGCAAGTGAGCGAGGGCGACTCAACCTGTTATTGAAACGCAGCTAAGGTCTCCCGTTTGGGAACACTTCGGCAAAGCGGTTTGCCGACATTGTTCATGTGAGGTCGGGTATGTTTCTGGCAACACGTCAAACCTGTTGACGCATTTGAAACGGCACCACCCCCACGTGAACATCGCTACAACGAGGAGAAAGACGAGCGTAACGTTAGTGCAAACGCAGCTCCCCACCGCGTTTAAACAGCCTCTCCCTGCCCTGTTCAATTTTGCACATCAGATGGAGAAAAGATTTTTTTTAAAGAAACAGTCTGTTATTTTTGTTTATTTTTATTTTTTAAATAAATATTTTAAATACTTGTATTTATATTTTTGAGCAGCATTCTAGCTCCAGTGCATGTTCCTACTGTTAAAAGCACAAAAGTAATGTACAACTAGCACATTTATATTTTGCATTTTGTTTTCTTACTGTACCGAAAATGAACCGAACCGTGACCTCAAAACCGAGGTACGTACCGAACCGAGATTTTTGTGTACCGTTACACCCCTATTAATCATGACAGCGGAGAGAAAGCTGAGTAATGGTACATGCGATGGCAATGACCACAGAGTCACTCAGATGATAACATCAGGGCCGCCCGCCTCGTCTCTGCTTAGTTAGCGTGTTTATTTAGAGTTTATTTAAGATACGACTGTTGAAAAAAAAGAAAAGTAAACTAACAAAAGCTGCTCCTACAGGTTTTACACTCTTTAAACAAAAACACAAGACTGGAACAGGATCATGCCTAAAGGTTGAATATTAACTACTGTGGTGTAGTTCGGGAACATATTAACCGCTTTGTTTCTACAAATTGTAGAATCTCTACCAGAATGAAGAACAAAACTAGGAACAAAACTGCAGCCACAACTAACATATAGGACTGAAGGCCAGGAAATGAAGCATACACATTCACACCTAAGCTGACAGAAAAAAAGATCTATTTGCATGACGTGGTTATTCTTGTTTTCATCGGCAGGTTTGCTCGTCGAGCATGTGGCCCCGCACACAAAGAAAGCTGCTTCAGCATGCAGCGACGGACGGAGGGTCAGATACTTACACTTGGAAGGGCGGATGATGCCACCCCACGGAGCAGATTCACAGGCTAAAGCTACAAAACAAAGCACACAGCAGGACAGATGAAAGGCAGAGGAAGACAGAGAGGGACAGATACATTGGTGTTAGAAAAGGCACTCACACGCAGCTATTAAAGCTTAAAGTTAGTGTTTCCTTTCCTACGTTAAAGACTCATCTTACCTTGGTGGAACGGCGTTCTTTGAGCCTGCAGCCTGATCTTCACAACATCCAGCGGTGTGACTGTAAACAAGTTAATTCACATTATTCACAGATATACACCGAGCATCTAGTTGAAACTAATTCAGTCTAATACACCTGAATCTAAAAAAAGAAAAGTACACCTATAAGAACATGTGGACAGAATGCTTGTTTCCATAATCTCACCAAAAATCGACGTGAGCAGGGCTCCGGTGCCAGAAGCCAACATCTGCTGCAGTGGAGAGATCGCAGCCACGGAGCCGCTGGCCGACCGTTCTGCCATCCTGCCCGCCTGTCAAGACCAAAACAACAACAAAAACCTTCACAGTGAGAACACGATGTCCTGTAACCCATCAAACTCTAATAACACTGCGAGTCTGTGTCCTGTTACGTCACAAAGCTGTTCCTCCTGAGATGCTCCAAGTAAGTGTCACGGCAACAAAAAACAGAGTTAAAGAAAAGGGGAAAAAAAGGAATTTATACGACTGTAAGTCCTTCAGAGATGTCCATAAAACTGCTAGATTACCACGGCTGGGTGAGTCGAGGCGTAGCTGTCAGAAAGAGGACATGATGATAGCTTATCTACAATGTGCATGAGAGAGCCTCACCTCCTGACGTAACTGCTAACTGACACTTAACATTAAATATTGAAATGGAACAAAATGCAATTAACAAGAAATGCTGTTATTAAAATGTTTTGTTTCTAAAAAAAAAAAGATACACTATGCAAACACATTTAATAACATGCCCCCCTTGATGAGACTATTACTACACTTTTAATGAGACAGTCAGAGGCCTGGTGGTTTTCTGGCCAATAAGCTACTTTGCCAAACAGGCTTTCAAAACAAACAAACAAACAAAGAGTGTGTGGGATCTCCTCGTCCTTCACCTACATTACAACGCTGCAAGAAGAAGCCTCATTCATCATATCATATATATATATATATATATATATCATGGTGCTAGGATACCACAGAGCTAACGTTAGCTGTGACCTGTGATACGCCCGATAAATCAACAGGCTAATTAAACAAACAAGATGAATGGCGTTATGTCATGTACATTTCTCATGTACCCTTAGCTAATAGCTAACTGTCAGCGTGCCAGTGACAGCTAGCTAGCCGGCTAAGCTAAGCTAGCTAACGCTAAATTAGCTAGTAATGTTACATGAGCTAACGTTACTCACCTCTATACTTTAGCTGTTGGCCAGTTGAGAAACAGAGGCGCGCCTTCGCCCATTTCAGTCGGACGTTAGCGACGTTAAAGTGCTAACGTTACGCCACTCTGTCGCGCTGCTGCTGTTTCTTCTTCGGGTTCTCCATTGCGGGTGACATGTTGTTTTTTTTAGGTTACGTCGCCGTTCTCTCTCAGATGGGGGCGGGCGCGAAGTTCACAGAACGTAGCCTAGACGTCACAAGTCCTCGCGACGCGATGGACGTGCTAGTTGTTGGTGATAGATGTTTTGGAGATCAGCGGTGAAACTGTCAGGCCCCGCTCACTGCAGTCAGGGATACGTGGCCCCATTCGCCACCGATGTAGCTGCGGCTCTGACGCCCCCTAGCGGATACCTCACTGTGCTGCGCCGCAGCAGCTGTCGCATGTAAACAAGTTTTTTATTTGAACTTCATTCATTTACCAGCAGCATTACATAAAAAAGAGCGCTGCAATGCATTCATGGACCCCCCCCTCCCCCCTCTCTCTCTCTCTCTCTCTCTCTCTCTCTCTCTCTCTCTTTCTCTCTCTCTCTCTCTCTCTCTCTCTCTCTCTCTCTCTCTCTCTCTCACACACACACACACACACACACACACACCCTTTTGGGGGTGTGTTCAAGACCTGCACTTCTATAATTTCCGCGCTTTATTGGCGAGACACTTGTGAAACACCTGACTACTCACAACAGCTCTTCAATCATCCTTTACCAAGGTAAGATTGAGGTGAACTTCTTCTATGCTTTCACACTCTGACAAGTATTAGGTAACTAATAGTCACGCACATATACAGTATCTGCTACTTCAAAGTTTAAGATTATGGTTTTAATATTTTCGTTGGTAATGATAACCCCCCTGCTGCTGTTAAACCTGCACAGTTTATTCTGAATAGAGGTTTTTTTTTTTAGACAAAGCATGTTTGATTTCTAATTTGCGTGCTAAATGAAACTGAAAGTGGGTCCTTGCTTATCCACTGCTAGACGAAAAAACAGGAACAAATAATCTATAACACTTTCAGGAAATAGATGAAGACAGAGCTGGTGATATGACTCAGTGATGTTTTGAATTTAAAGGGTTTGGAAAACACTAAACATGAACATGAGGATGGTTTATATTACAAGTGAATGCAAAAGTGTTATTTCTGAGTGGAGAGGGGGATTTCAATATGCACACCTTTCACTTTTCCTACGACTCCTATAGTGGAACTGTGGTTCCCGTCCACCCATTCACCCCTCTGTATGCTACACGACTCCCCTCAACACCTGGAGTCAGTAGCCCACATCATGAACAGTTGCCCATCATTTAAAGGACTCTACATTGCCAGACACAAAGACTTGTGGACCTTATTGCTGCTCAGATTCCCTGTGTAGCAGATGAAACAATTTTCAAACACACTACTGTACAAAATGAATGGTTTAACTCACCTGCAAACACTTTTTTAGGAATGCCAAACACACCTGATATTATCATCATATCTCACAATTCCAGAAATGTTAGGCTATTCGAGGTATCATGTGCATTTGATCTGTTTATGGAAGACTCTTACTATTCTAAGAAGGTATCATTGATATCCACCATTGAGAATCTGGGCTACAAACACCAGCTTATTGTGCTGGTGTTTGGTAGTCTAGGGCATGTGCATAGGCTGGCGATCCGTGGACTACGCATCGGAGGCTTTCTAGAACAACAGCCAAACAGCTAGTAAAGTACTGCTCAATTTCTTCTATCGTAGGAAGCATGTTCATCTGGAAACGGAGATGTTTCTTGTACCCCTGAAACAGTATAACAATGTGCTGATCTGTTTTATCCTGTTGGATCATTCAAAATATTTGATTCTTACTGAAACCTGACTCGTAGTATATATATATATATATATATATTTATATGTCTACAGATGCAGAGGTGGGTTGCGATCTGTTGGGCTCTCCTGGCTCTGGCCGGTGCTGATGAGTGTCCTGATGGAGGGCGATGTGAAGAAGGTCAAACCTGCTGCAGCGACCCGGTCGACGGCTATGAATGCTGCCCCTTCGATCAGGTAGATGACACACAATCATGTGAGGCTAGGATGTAAAGTCAGCCTTCTCCATTGGCATTGCACCAGAGTTTCATCATTCGAAATTTCCCCATAAGTAGCTTCAAAGTTTCGACAGTGAAAACATGACAAACTGATACTCTGCTTCTTCCAACACTTCACTGATTTCTACGCTGTGTGAACATGGTTTTTGCATCAATTTATACCCGGGTTGTCTTAGTTTAAAATGTGTTTTATCTCCATGGAAACTCCTCATGGATGTGTAACCTGCAGGTGTTTCTTAAGTCGGTTTGTGCAGATGGCCCTGCAAGGCCAACATGAAGTTATGCATATTAAGCCAAATGCTGTTAAAATGAGTTATTGACAGTTATTACGTCATGCAAAACATCTTTTCTTGTAATTTCAACGTATAATTGCAAAGAAAACCGAACACGAGCTAGTCAAGATAACAAGTGTTAGCCTTGACTGAACAATTTGATGTGCTTTCAAGCACTCATTTAATCATTTAAATGTATTAAAGTCCAAATTAATTTAGGTGAATTATTAAAATAATGAAAGCTGAAAGAATACATTTAGTTCGTTGATCCCGGCGTACACCCTGAAGTTTTCGACCTTTTTTCTGTCATGTTAAAGTAATAAAATCACCTTAACGCCCTCTGTGGTCGGGCAGCACAATGCGTTTCACCTCTTCACAAGATAAACCTCAGTAAAGTTATACTACTTCCACTGCACCAGCATACTTTGTCCATCGCGTAGTTAAATGCAATTATGAGATAAGCGTTCTCTCGTACTCTGAAATAAAAAGAAATGAAGGCGCTTATTCTCGCTCTCTAGTGTTTAACTGCTTTATGAGTCAGATAAAAAGCTCAGGCCTCATTCAGACAAGTGTGATAGCCACTTTCTGACTTTGGTAGTCAAAGTGACCTCACTGCCGCTGCTTGTAGGCCGAGTGCTGCGGGGATCACACCCACTGCTGTCCTGCAGGAACCGTCTGCGACGCAGCAGCGTCTGGGTGTTTGAACGCCACCGGCGCCGCCGTCCCCTGGGCCGACCGAGCTGCAGCCGATCAGCCCGGACTCTCCAAAGTAAGAATCACAGACCGCTTTCATCATTTAAGATGCTTAGTGGCCGGGTTTGACGAGGGCCCTCCCCCTTTCCCACCGTGTGCCCCTGCAGTCCTTCAGGATGATCAAGTCCTACAGGGGGGAGGACGACGACAACGTCTGTCCCGACCAGTCGCGGTGCCCGGCTGAGTTTTCCTGCCTGAGGGCCTTGAGGAAGTTTGGCTGCTGTCCCCTCGCTAAGGTATTCCAGCCTCGTCCGACACCGATATCACATGTGGTATTTTAGACATCACTATAACATATAGGTCAAACAACACTACACGTATCGGGAGAAACAAAAAAGGTCCTAACATTTGTATTTTGCTACGCTGTCATTGAAGTGACAAACAAAAATGAAAATCAAGTTTTAAAAAAAAAAGGAAATGAAAGGATGGTGATACTGGTGATATTATGACTGCATGTGTTATTTCTGATACTTCCTGTCACAAGGACGATCTTTGCTGTTTGATTAACAAAGTGTTCTCACTTCACTAAGTGATTTCTGCTATTCTGGGGGATTTGAAAATCGAACTGCAGCTGCAGGCAGGCGGCAGTTTCCTGTGTTTTTTTGCTTTCAAGTTATCTGCTGGATTGTTGCTTTATGGCAACAATCAACAATGTGTTGCAGATAGAAACCATTACGTTGAACTGACCTGTTGACCTTCCTGACCCCCCGACAGGGCGTCCCCTGCTCTGATGGGAAACACTGCTGTCCCGAGGGACACCAGTGCAGCGCTCACAGCCGCTCCTGCATCAAAAACGGTAGGCTCATACACAACATATCACTGAACGACCACGGCGTAGGGCCACTGTCGGAAAAAAAACGGAGCCGAGAGAGGTGGGCAATATTCTGAGATTAAAATTCGCAAATTTGCTAGTTTAAAGTGGCCCATTTGCTAGTTTTAAGATGGCAAATTTGCAACTTTAAAACTAGCAAATTTGCTAGTTTATTAAGATGCTAACAACCGGCATTTATGCTAGCTAACTTCCCATGAATGTCGCTTTTATCTTTCTAATTATATGAGCCAAATTGTTATCTTATGGGTGTTTGTTGATTAGGTGGTTTGGCTAAGCTAGCGGTAGGTTACGATGCTAACTCTTAATCTCAGAATATTGCCCACCTCTCTTGGCTCTTGGCTCTGCTTCTTCTTTTTTTTCGACAGTGGCCCTAATACACCGTCGTACTGGACAGTCTGGAAACTGTCTGGGACTTTTTTTTAGCATAGTGATAAACTGGTGTGAATCCTGTCTGCAAGATGGGAACTACTTTTTGTCAATTGCCGAAAATAGCCTGCGGAGTTCCGCAAGGCTCCAGTCTCGTGCCTCTCCTGTTCAACCATAAGGCAAAATATCCTCCCTTTAAATGAATGATGACACAAAAATAATATTTGTTTTTTTTTTGCTATTAAATACAGTGTTCAACTTAGGTCACTAACGTTATAGATCACAAATCAGAAATCAGTTATTTCATTTTCACACAAAATAAAAAATCAGATTGCTATCACCAAGAATATGTCAAGAATTACAGGACGTATGTTTTAGGTTTCTGTACGTATCTGGAGCAGATTTACAGCTGTTTTTAAGGTGTAAATGTTATTTGTTCTTTAGCACTTAAGCTTTGCTGCATAATGATAACTGTGAGGAGCTGTCAGTGTTACGGTGACTTTCTAGCCAGATTAAGCGACTTTTGGAGATAGTACTGCTACTTTGCTTGGAGAAGTCTTGGTGACGCTGGGCTAGGGAATTAAAACAAAACGATATCTATCTTTCAGATTTCTCCAATGTTACATTCTCAGGTTTTTCATCTCAAGGCCCATAAATATATCAGAGGCCCGTGTTTAAAGGTTTCCGTTATGCCGTTGCAGAGCTGGTGACTACGGTTCTGTGCCCGGACCACGTGTCAGAGTGTCCGGATGGAGCCACCTGCTGTGAAAACCCAGACGGAAAGTGGGAATGCTGTCCACTGCCAAAGGTACGACACATCCGAGCTTTTCCATTCTAGGCGCTACTAGACGCCAGGCCAAACTAGTAGAATTGAGATCATCAATTAATAAAAAAGTCAAACTGGATTTGCGTGTGTCCGGTTATCGTGACTTTACGCCATCTTATCACGTCACGCAGGCCGTGTGCTGCGAGGACAAGACGCACTGCTGTCCCGAAGGGAGCACGTGTGACGTTGAACACGATAAATGTATTTCCTCGTCGACCAAAAAGGCAACGCCGATGTGGGCCAAACTCCCGGCGAGGACTAGAGCAGACTGGGAGAACCAGAATGGTCAGAGTTGTTTTTTTTGTCTTGCTGGGAAACTTACTTCCTCGTTCTGATTAATCATTGTACAAGTCCGATTGTGTGTGCGTGTGTGTGTTTCCACTTTCAGAAGGTGAACAAGTCACTGCAAAGACAGTTGCTGCTGGCTGCACAGAAAAATCCCCCGAAGTCACCACAGTGAAAACAGTTCCTCCTACAGAACAGGAAGTATCGGCTGCTACGAAGGCACCTGAGGGTGGGAATCATGCACACACACACACAGTCCGTATTGTTAGATATGCACATAATGACACCAGATGCAGGAGTTTGTGATTCACCACAAAGTAGTTTCTGATAGTTAAAGGTATACATTTCAGCAGATCCGCCTCACTGCTGTTTCCTTTCAGATTATTATAACTACACTATACAGTTATTAACTTATCAACTCAAGACAATAAGCAGTTCTGTCACAAATTTGATCTTAATTTTCTTTTAACTCGTCTGCTAATCTTCCAAGAGTCCACAAACATTTAAGTATATAATAATTAATATACAATTCAACACACAGTCACGTTGACATTCAAATGTTAAATCAATATTTTTAATACCACTCGTTTTATTATTTTTATTTTTTACGTTGTGTTTTCCATTCAGAAATGTCCAAACTAATGAAAACATGATTTGTCATACAAGATTCCAGAGTCTCTCATTAATGTGCTGTTTGGTTTCAGCCTCCGACGTGCCCTGTGATGACAAAGTTGCTTGTCAAGACGGATTCACATGCTGTAAAAACGATGCGGGCAGCTGGAATTGCTGTCCTCTCCCAGAGGTACCACCTTTTTTTTTTACACTCAGTCTGACTTTTTACGTTAAAGGTTTTGCATTAATTGTGTTTTTTTCCATCCTTCCCATCAGGCCGTCTGTTGTGACGATTTAACTCACTGCTGCCCGAAAGATACGACATGTAACCTGCCCGCTCAGACCTGCGACGCAGACCAACGGTCCATGCCGTGGGTGGCGAAGGTCCCCACGATCCCCAGGCAGGGCGCCCAGGAGGGGAACGTTACATGTGACCCCACCCACGCTTGTCCCGACGGCACCACCTGCTGCAAGACCAAGACGGGCGACTGGGCCTGCTGTCCTTTCCCTCAGGTTAATAGCAACGTGCACACAGGGGAGTTTTGCTGTCCGTCCTCACTAACGTGGTAAACTCAGGAATGGTGGGAGGGAACTTCCTTCAAAATTTGGCACAGGCGTCCACTTGAACTCAACGTTGAACTGATTAGAATTTGGTGCACACAAAGGTTTGCTGTGACCTCAGAAAACACATTTTTGGCCTTAACTCAACAATTTATTTGCTCATTATGACAATTTCCCACAAATGTCCAATAGAATAAAATGATAAACATGAAGGTAAGTCTGCAACTTGACTGGCTGGCAGAAGCTTACCATCACAAGGCATCAATGGACCCATTAGATGTGCTAATTGTTTTGACAACGTGGCACATTTTTATGTTAAATTAATGGATAACACAATGTTGTAAAAATGTGAATTTCTTGTTCACTTTCTTGCTGAGAGTTAGACGAGAAGTTGATACCACTTTTATTGAAACTGCAGTAAATATGAATCTACCACCAGTAGCCGGGTAGCCACGGTTAGCATAAAGAGCTAACCTAGCTTAGCACAAAGACTGGAAACAGGTTGTCATAGAGATTTAGAACAAAAACAGAAGATGTAACGTGTTGATATGTTTTAGAGCTTTAGAGGCGCTGGTCGGTGGAATTGTTATGTTTGTTGCCTGTATCTGTGCTAAGCTAAGCTAGCTGGCTGTAGCTTCATATTCACCGTACAGACATAAAACTGGTGTGAATCTTCTTATCTTTGTCTCTGCAAGAAAACAAAGAAGCTTATTTTCCAAAACACTGAACTATTCTTAAAAGTCACATAATTTCCTGCTCTGTCCCTTTTGTTGAAAAAGGCGGTTTGTTGCGACGACCACGAACACTGCTGCCCCGCCGGCACCACCTGTGACCTGGCCAAGCTCAGCTGCGACAGCGCCGCGGGCTCCACGTTCATGCAGCCGAAGACGCCCGCGTTCTCTACAGTGCAGCCCACCACGGCGGCCACCGCCACCCAACCGCCTCCGACCATGAGCACGGAGCCAACACCGTCGCCCAATGAGGACATTCAGTGTGACAGCCAGACCAGCTGCCCTCAGTCCACCACCTGCTGCTTCATGACCTCCAGCCAACAGTGGGGCTGCTGCCCGCTGCCTCAGGTGAGACCTTCACCTCCTCTGGCACCCGGATTAGGATCTACAAACATGTGATGATGGTCAAAAACACCTTATAATGTAGTTTTAAGCAGATACAAAGACACTCGAAGACATATTATTACTGTTTTACTGTATTGTCATTTGTTGTCTGTGTGAAGCCCATAAAAATACAATTATAAACATATCTACCTGCATTACAGTTATAAACCCGTTAGTTAATGTTTACATACTGTGTATAAATGCTAAATATGAGGCAGAGAAGCGACAAATCTTACAGCAAAACCTTCAAATGGCATTTTTCTTTCAATAGCTAACTAAAAATGGAGTAAATCATTATGTAGGTGTAATGTGAAAAGGCATCACTCCTAAAGAGAGTTACCACCGGAGAACGTGCAATGGCTCCTCAGTTTGAATTTAAACAATCAAATAAACTAAACTGACCTGATTACTATTTGGAAATTAAATTAAATTGTTTCAAAGCAAGAAATCATTGTCCATAAAAATAAAAAGTCACACGGAAATAGGAAAAGTAATATGAAACCGGAAAGTAAGAAAGGGGGAAAAAGCCTTAAAGTGTCGAGCTTCTGTTGATCAACATTAACATCTCAGCATTTAAGTTGCCAGATGAGTTATTTGGTAAAAACCACCAGGTGTCAGATGACACTGCAAACAACTGAGTGGCATCAATTTCTGCCGACGTGACTTTAGTGTTGTTTGGTGAAATAGTTCCTCTTCTGCAGTACAGTCTCCTCCGTTATATTCCACAGTCACTGGTTATCACGAGTTATCACAATGAACAGATTCATCTAATCTCAGTTTAACCAGAAAGAAGAACCTGAAAAAAGGATGTGATCATGTGAAAGTAGCACTTCCTGTCTCACTCCACACAGGCGGTGTGCTGCGCCGATGGAAACCACTGTTGTCCCACCCACTACCAGTGCATCGAGGGCCAGGCCACATGTACCAAAGGGGAAGTGGTGATTCCCTGGTACACCAAGCTCCCCGCCAGCACCAGGACCCGGGCCGAGCCCGACGCCGTTCAGTGCGACGAGGGCAACCAGTGTCCTGATCACACCACCTGCTGCCAGCTGGCGACGGGCGAGTGGGGCTGCTGCCCGCTGGAACATGTGAGCACAATATCAGCACACTATCGGGTCTGTCTGTCCACTATCAGCCCTGTCCGGTCTGCTGACCTGTCCACTAACCCTCACTGCTGTCTGCCCACTATCGACCCAGTCCGGTCTGCTGACCTGTCCACTAACCCTCGCTGCTGTGTCCTAACCCTCGCTGATGTGTCCTAACCCTCGCTGCTGTGTCCTAACCCTCGCTGATGTGTCCTAACCCTCGCTGCTGTGTCCTAACCCTCGCTGACCTGTCCACTAACCCTCGCTGATGTGTCCTAACCCTCGCTGATGTGTCCTAACCCTCGCTGACCTGTCCACTAACCCTCGCTGATGTGTCCTAACCCTCGCTGACCTGTCCACTAACCCTCGCTGATGTGTCCTAACCCTCGCTGATGTGTCCTAACCCTCGCTGACCTGTCCACTAACCCTCACTGATGTGTCCTAACCCTTGCTGCTGTCTGCAGGCTGTGTGCTGCCCGGATAAGGAGCACTGCTGCCCGCAGGGTTACACCTGCAACATCGCCTCCAACTCCTGCCAGAAGCTCATCATGCTGCAGCTGGAGAGCATCCCGCTGACACCGGTGTTTCTGCCTGACCACAGACCAGCGCTCACACCCCCGAAGCACGGAGACGTCCCATGTGACGATAAGACCAGCTGTCCGGATGGAGAAACCTGCTGCAAAATGTCGGCCACTACGTGGGGCTGCTGTCCGTCTCCTAATGTACGAAACAAGCTCAAACTTGCAGGCAGCTGGTTAGCAGGTCCGACGTGATAAAACTAACCAACCAGCAGCTCTAAGCTCATTGGTTAACATGTTACAGTTTCTCTCTCTATGAGGGTGACATCTTATCTTTTTAAAGTAATTAAGTTAATTTGCTTTAGTACATTGATGATGTAAAGCTACAACATTAAACTAACTCATAATAAAACACTGGAAGGAGACAACATAATAAATGAGAGCTGGTCTTTGCTTAACAAAACAAAAGATACAGGACGACAGAAAAACCAAGACAAAACTAAGGTTAAAATTTAAAGAAAATGCAATCCGAGCAAAAGTAAATCGAATAAAAGCAGAAAGAATGAGTACTTGTAATTTGCTGCTAATTAGTAACATGTAATCGCAGATTGTTGGTTCCACCACCAGGTGTCAGTGTTACATCCCTGCTCTTCCTCCTACAGGCGGTGTGTTGCAGCGACATGATGCACTGCTGCCCCACCGGCTACACCTGCACCGACACCGGAGACTGCACCCAGAGCTCCAGGCTGCAGTGGCCCAAGTGGCACGTGTTCCTCGGGGACAAGAAGAGAGCTCTAAACGTGTGAAAATTAGTAGACGATGCCGGGAACACTGAAACTGGATCTCACTCACTTTTGATGGTCTTTTTATTACAAGCAAAAGCTCCTTGAAACTTTACTGCTTTCATTAAAAACACACCACCGTCTGGTTTCTGATGAGCCTTCGCCATCAGTCAGAGTTCAGGGAATAAGTTCGCGCAATTTTCAATTTCATTCTGATCGATTAATCCGCTGTCGTACTGGTACATAATGTGCAATTCATTAAAGTATGTTAATTTTGTGCATGTTATTGTCATTGCATGTAGAGATAACGTGCTTGTTGCAGCTTCATCTGCATAAAACCATTCAAATAATAAACCAGATGTTATACAACAATGCAAAGTGTTGAATCCTCTGTGAGCAGCCGACTAGTGAAGTTTCCATTTAAAAACGTGATCCTTATCGGACCTCCAACGTTTACGCAGCGTTCAACCCTGGACTATAACAGATTTGCCGGTTATAGGTTTCAAAATAAAAGCTTAAAATTACATATTTCAATACACACGTGCGAAATCCATTTGTGCCACAATACCAACACATTTCATGTCAATAGATGGTGTGAAATAAAACCATAACCTGATCTAAAAGCATCGAGTAAATCCATTTTCACATTATAGGAATCGAGCCACAAACGCTCCAGATTGGAGAATTTAACAGACGGGAAAAATATCAATAAAGAGTCGGTCAGCATCCATTTTTAAACATTTATTTTGTGAAACCGAGTGAAGTTAGAATCTGAGCTTCTGGAAGAACCACTTGTTCTTGCCCGTCTTGTACCTGAAAAACGAAACAAAACACATTTTAAACACATTTGCTCTGAAAAGCCGTCACAATCTTAACTCAACTGTCCAATTGTGGACATTTGCCATCAGGAATACGACAAAAACGGCAATCACAAAAGACATGGACACAGACAGTGAAGGCAGCACCACGTGGACTCACCTCTCCTCAAACTTGACCTTGGCCTCTCGCCTGGCTTTGTGCTTGAGAGCAGGATCCCTGAAGACATCCTTGTTGACGACAGTTTTGTCCAGAGGAATATCAACAGAGTATCTGAAAGACCGATGAGGTTTTAAAGATCAGGCAGGTTTTACATTAGAAACTCATCCAGTGTTGCTAATTGTGTATACACGGAGGAGTAAAACAATGTAGCGACACATCTGATTCACACTTTAAAACAGGAAACATTGAAGTCAATATTCACCTCGCATAGAATCATGAGCTCTGATCTACGACGTGTTTACGTAGTATCAAGTATCAGTGAATTCAGATTTCTTTACTAAAAAAGGCATCATCGCATTTACTTCAAATCACATCAACTAATTAAAATACAATAAGGATCAACTGATTATGAGTGAGAGCAAAACTGCTTCCAGGGTCGAGCAGGATGATCATCAGAGCTTCATACCTCGTTCAAGAAAAAAGGTCAAATGTCTACAAAATACATGAATAAGCAATGATCCCATGTCACGAAACAAATGGCTAATACAATGTTTGGTCCAGGGACGGTATAAAGCATCAGCTTCCATTATCGGATAATGGTAAATATCGTCACAAGTGACTTGAAAAAGGAAAAATGTATTAATCCAACCATACGATAAAGGATCATCTTTTAAGATTATTTGATTGTTAACAAAAAAGAATCTTAACTAAGAAAAGTTGCGTTTCATCCGTGATGCAATGAAAAATTTTTTTTAAATAAATGTAAAGTGACACTAGTATGTTTTAGTGCCATTTTAATGATAATGGGGATAATTCTTTCACACGGATTAAAATAGTGAGAACTCTAGTAACGCAGAGATCAGATGTGTAAACGGTATGTGGGACAAAAGAGCAGAAAGGATGCAGCGTAAAGTTTTCATTATAACCATCTTATGAATCAACCGTGTTGTGAAACAGGAAGAATTACGTTTATTTCAACACTTGGCCCCCCCTAAGGTGTAAAGAGCTGTTGACTATAGTGACACCAACACATCCAGAACGCTTTGTTATTGCAGCTGGGAACAAAACTCACTTAATTTGCAAAATAAAAAATAAAAATAAATAAATTATATATATATATATATATATATATATATATATATATATATATATATATATATATATATATATATATATATATATATATATCTCACACATTTAAAAGTGATCTGCATTCTACAAAGTGTAAACTTTAGTTTGCCGTGAGCAGAGCATGAAAGTTAAAGCTTATTAATAAGTACGTTTTATGTTTAAGTCCTTCACACAGGTTTGTACTTTTTAAAATCAAAGCATCAGATATACAGACACCGCTGCTCTTTTTTTTCCCTTTTTTTTAACTGATGATTTCAGAAGGATAGTTTCATGTCCAGACGCCTTGAGGTGCATCACTTATTCCACAGGACATATTTCACTTGTCAATCTACCACAACAGCAGCATTTCTGCTAAACATCAAGTGAAAACGACAAGACACCGACCTGGTGGGCATGAGGTGATTGTAGTTGAACACCTTGACGAAGGCCTTGATCTTGGACCTCTTGGCAATCTTCTTCTTGCCCATGGTGGTGGTCACCTTGCGGGGGTAGCGGTCGATGCCTGCGACCAGAGCGTGGCTGTAAGGACGGTCGGTTGTGCCATCGTCAATGTTCTGCAAAGAGAAATAACATTTAAAAAAACAACTGACATTCAGGCAGACAGTGAGGATCAGGCTTTATCGTCATTTGTTCAGAAAACGCAGGGTCAGTCTGTGCATTGAAATGCTTTTTGACCTCTTTCTTTCCAATAGCTTCTGCCTTCTTAAGACAGCAGCTATTCTTCCTGGTCTCGATATTTCCATAAGAATATTACATAAGATGGATGACAAATATCCATAACATTTATCCTCACAGAACATCAAACATACATCACAAACAAAAGCTTACCAGCATAACTTTCATACTCACAACATAAAAAAGTCAACACAATACATCACACAACAAGCAAGATCAGGACCGATCTAATACATACCGTAGCTCAACTAAATATATAATATCTAGTGTTTTACACGGATCCCTGTGTAAATACATACATCTGGCTGGAAAAGAATACGTAGGATGCATAACATGTAAATAACAAAAACACAAGATCATAATGTAGAATATAAATATCGAGTAAAATAACAAATATAAATATTGAATATCATGAGTTTAAAGTGACTGTGCGATGAATATCTCCCAATAATTAAGGTAATGTACATTTAATGTACAGGAAGTGTTCATGTGACCAATATGCGAGTTTGTAAAAACCCCTTTTAGTAGTAGAATTATGTACTTTATGTCTTCACATTCAGGGGAAGAGGTGTTTTTTACCTTGACGATGACAGCTTTGCGCCCGGCGTAGCGTCCAGCTAGGACCATCACCACCTTCCCAGGCTTCATGAACTTGCCCATGTCTGCCGGAGAGATACAAACACTCGTCAAAGCTCCGGTTGCAACCACGGCAACACGTCACACAAACGTTAACGTTAGAAAGCCCAACGCTGAGGAGTTTCTCCGGCTTTAGCTCGTTGTTGCTGCCTGGTTAGCAGGCTAAGCTAATGTTAGCATGTAGCTACGGGCTAACAAACACATTTCCGGAGCTTTATTATTATTTATTTCACTGCCAACACGGCGCGGTGGTACGAGAAGCCAAGAAACTTCACGACACGGTACGCAGACTTAACAGCGTCCACTTGGCCTTTTAACACACAGCTTCAACTGCCATGTTGGAATCAGCACTACGGACACGAAGCGCTTACGATCAAGTTCCTCCCTTTATCAACTAAAATACGCAGAAATAACAGACGCGTCTGCGCTACATGAGAGTTTCTCGTAATTACGGCGCGATAAAAACGGTTAAAATGCGCCGGTTTGCAGCGATGGTTAAAGATTGTTGAAGGGGAATTTCACTCACTGATGCTGTTCTACGGCCACCGCTAACAGGAAAAGGAAGCCGAGGAGGATTTCTTTGACCTTTCACACTGCCGATCGACCTACGTCACTTCCGGGCCAACTTTTCAGTTCGTAAAGAGAGGATTTTTGTTAACTTATTTTATATATTAATTTTTAATAGAAACATACGTCACACATCGCTTGTCAGCTAAATTATCTTTAAATGATATATATATATATATATATATATATATATATATATATATATATATATATATATATATATATATATATATATATATAATTATAATTAATTATTAAATAATCCATCCATCCATGTCTACCGGTTATCCTGTATTCAGGGTCGCAGGGGGGCAGGAGCCGATCCCAGCTGTCATTGGGCGAAGGCGAGGTTCACCCTGGACAGGATGTCAAAATAATATAAATATTAAACTACTGGATTGTTATTGATATTGCATTAATGTGATCACTTTAATGTTGAAGCTGGTAAAGGTAGAGCTGTAGTTTTAATTACTCCACTTTATCTGCTTGATCCCCCAAGATTCAATAAAGTGTTATCTTAATATTAATGTCATCATGTTTTTGATGGTTATATTTCGTATAAGTGATATGAATCTGCAAAGTAGCTAAAGTTGTCAGTGCAGTGGAATAGAAAGTACAACATTTTCCTCTGAAATATAGACAAACAAAAGAACAAGAACAGAAAAATGCAACTAACTTAATTTTGTTTGGTAAATTTGAAATTAATAAGTCAGCATTTGTCTGAATCTCTTCTTATGTCTTATGCACTTTAATTACTCATTACTCTACTACATTTCCAACTACTGAAATACAAAATATGAGTTGTTTCTATTTAACTGAATACAATGGATGTCTTATGAAATTATATATATATTTAAAGTATGCCATTAAAACGAAATTATTATAAAGAAATGTGTACAGTTTTGTTTCTTGATTTTTATTAAACGTGAAAGAATAGAGACTCACATCAGCACAGTGGTTCTTTACTTTTTACTTAAGTTTAATTTGTATACTGCTGTAGGTATGCATTAAAATTGAAAAATGATTTAAAAAAAGAAGAAAATAAACAACTCATATCTCCCAATATATTATTTATGATTAAAGCAATTCAATAAAAACAACATAAATAGCACAACAAATGATTCGGTATGTCTATTGGTCCTATGCAATAAATAAATAAACGTCTTTTTTCTTTTTACACAAATCACAACCTAACAGCTGAACAAAACAAATGGGAAAATAGTTACATATAGCATTGTAATTACTACACATAACCTATAACACAACCTTTCAGTTTACACAGTAACATAAAATAAATGCTAAAAATGTGCACTCCAGTCACAACAAAGTGCACAGACGTGTATCTCTCTGGGGAATACGAGCGTAGTGAACAGCAGCGACTCTCACAGGCCCGTTGTGGCCCGGGAACATGGACATTTCAGTCCCAGAAACAGCAGATGTTTAAACAAAACTCGGTTTAACAGCATCTACAGTTTGTACATTCAGTATTTAAGGATATGATTTGTGCAACTCAGCTGTCTCAGGAAGATTAAAACAAAGTCCCCTGAAAAAAAAACTAGAAACTAAACCTTTAAATCCTACAATCATTGTTACATACAGTACGGGAAACGTGAGTCATTACATCGTTCTTATCGTACACAGTGTCATTTAATGCTATGTTGACTGCAGCTGGAAGAGGAGGGAAAAGCAGCGATTTATACAGAAGTGATAATAACAGCTTCGGAGTTTACAAACACATTAACGTCACGTTTCGAAGACACAGTTTTCATGTCGAGTTCACCGGATCAGCCGATCTGCTACACAAGATTTACCACCAGAGTCATAAATGCTAGAAGAGAACTGTTCTTTGAAAGAGCACCGATTCATCACAAGCTCCTGTTACTGTGTAGAAGTCACAGTACTTTGAGTTTTACTTTTCTTTACTGTCTCAGACCACATTACAGCACTGATTACTGTACTGCATCCTCTCTCTCTTTGCTGCATGCAGTAGGCGAGGACATGTAGGAACGATATGGTACGATGAGCACAGGTAGCAAAGGTCAAGGAAGGGGTTTCCTTTAAACGTGAGCTAAACTCAATCCCCACTAAGGCATGTTTACAGCAACAGTAGCATTGTCATCTTGACATTTTGGCATCTTCAACGAGGTGGGATTACGCAGATTATGGCTGAAACTCAACACAACATAATCACCCAATACGTCACATGCTTGCACTGTACTTAAGACGAGTGGCTACGGAAATAATAACCTTCAAAAAAGGTTTTCATACTAGAAGCTCAAAGTCATGCTTTTTGGTCCTGAATGCAAGATAAGAGCAAGTGAAGCTGATAAAAGGCTTGTTTTTGCCTCCTCAGAAAGCATCCTTAATGTTCTTCAGCTGCCGGACAGCCAGGTCCACTGGGAGGTTGAATTTGAGGTGGCTGAGGCGGCCCAGGATTCGCAGGGCTCCCTCGAAGCCGGTCTGGGCCATGTAGCTCCAGGACTGGTAGTGCGGGTGGACCAGAGTCCCGGACTTGCACAGCAGGTTGAGCCACGAAACCAGCCGCTGCTCGTTCAGAGCCATGCACACCAGCGCCTTGAACTCTGTGTCCGGCCCACGCTTGTAGCGCCCATGCTCCTTCAGCACGGTGTGAACGGCCCACAGCAGCGACTGTTTCGGGGTGACGGTCACTGGGCCGCCCCCTACTGGCAGGCTGAAGGACTGCGAGAGCTGGCGGGCTGGTGTCTCCACGAACGCTTTCCCGTTTTTGGAATGGTAGTATTTAACGAAGAGTTCCCATGGGTGCACGGTCTGGGGGGCGGGTCTGTAAGGCAGCAGGCAGGAGATGGGTGCCAGGACCAGGCTCATGGTCTGGGAGGGCAAGAAGAGGCCGTGAGCCAGCAAGTCTTTCAGGGCGATGGCCAGCTCCTTCCTCACCGTTGACGTCAGCTCATCCCGCGGTCCCAGCGCCGCGTTGCTGGTGTAGTTGACGACGTGATCGATGGAGGTCTGTCGGCACGAGCCCAGCACACGCACCTTGTCCACGGCTGCCTCCAGGCGCTGCAGCAGGGGCCCGTAGTCCTGCAGCGGCGACTCCTGAGCCCACAGGTTCTGAGGAACGTGGCCGGGCGCGCAGCCGAACTGGCTGGCAGCGAAAATCTGGAGCACGGCGAGGGCTTTCTGGATCAGCTGCAGGCCGGTCTCTCGCATCTTCTGGGCCTGCTCCGGGTCTACTGCAAGACAGAGGTGGAGGGAGAAAATACTTCTAATAGGTTGCTTACTGGCTTTTATTATGAGTTATGACACATATTTAACCTGCAGTGAGAGTTTGATATTCAGACTGACCTTTCTTCTTCAGCCCTGCAGGTCTGGGACTGGTCCCTGCTGCTTGCGGCTGCTGGCTGAGTCCACCGTCTGATAAGAGTGGGTTCCCTACTTCATCTTTATATGGAAGGAAAATTAAAACCATGAAAACCAAAGTTACCAAATGAGGAGGCGCCGCAGTGATGGAGATCTTTCTTACCCTGGATGAAGTTGATGAACATCTCCAGGTCTCGGATCTGGGTTTTCAGCTGATCCACCAGCTGCTCTTTGACCCTGGCCGGGTTCACTATCTGAGCGATGGCGGCGTCCACTCTCTGCCTCAGCTCCTCGGGCGACAAGTTCCCAATGTCCTCGTTCAGGTTCACGTCCAGCTTTTCGATCAGCTCGTCGATGATGACCTGAAGAGTGAGAGTTGAACTTGAGGTGGGAGCTTTCTAGTGTGTTGTTGGTGGGAATTGCACCGTCTGCTGACTCTAAATTAATTTGCATCCACAAGCAGAATTTGCAGTGTTGGTCCCTCCACCACCTTGAAAAACGAACAGCATTCCCATCAGCCTCACCTGTACTTTGTTTGTCGCCAATTAGCAAATGTTGCTACGCTTACATGCTAAACTAACATGGCAACCAGGGTAAACAACATGACAGCTTCTAACCATCAGCTGGTGATCAACATTTAGCTCGACTAGCTTTTCCACAAACCTTCTGCCTCTCCATGACGACGGACTGTGGCAGCGAGTCGTAGCTGCCCTCCTGATAGGCGAAGCGCTCCAGATCGTCGAGCTGCGTCTTCAGTTGGAAGATGAGATCCTTCTGTTTTTCCCTCTGAGCCTCCAGGCGCTCCCTCTTCTCCCGCTCGCTCTGAGAAACACAAACACACAATAACTTAGTGTTTACAGATGGAGAGAGAGAGAGCCGAGTGACCACAACAATAACACGGAACACAGACACTACTGATACCAACACAGGATGTATTCACGTTACAGTTTGATGTACATATATACATATACACGGTCTGCGTGGCACAACATTTACACAAAAGTACATCAGCTAAACGCTCACAGAGATGTCATGTGTCCTACTCACCAGATCCCCCTGCAAGTAAAGCATGTGGCACGGGAGAAATGACATGAAATATGATGAGAAATCATTCTCAACAAAGACTCTCCTTCTGTTGACACCACATGTAAAGGAACAGGGAGCAAACAGTGGTTGTGCACACAGAAAAACCCTTTATTAAACAGATAAGTGATCTGCTGGAAGCCTTTTCATTGAGGCCTGCAGGCACTGTGAGTCAACACAGAGATAAGAGATCAATGGGGACACACAAGGGAAGCAACAAGCGCACCTTGCTACACAAAAATATAGCAATTTATATAAAGTACAATTCATATAAATAAACAATGATCACTGTTAAAATATGTCATAAAATAGTGAAGAATATACATTATGTAACCAGATCCTCTCAGGTTAAGAGACTGGAGTGGGGATCGCTGTGCACTTTTACCTCAAAAGAATAACTTTGATTATCTAAATTGTGGGTGTTTATTTCTCTGTTAGTTGACTAATCGATTAATTAGCTGACACTTTTCAGCTCCTGGGCAGAGACCACACCTGCTGTCAACATTTTATTTTTCTTTCTATCCAGACTTAAAGGCTGACTGCTGATTTTGTTTTTATTATTTATTGTCGTTTTGTCTATTTCGGCGTATGCTTTTTATTTTTCTATATGTATGTATTCTCTTTTACCATTTGTACTATTTTATGTTGTTTTATTCTCTCTTTACACCGTCACTCTCGAGCACTGCATCTGTTATGTTGATTTGTGCAGAAAAACACAATAAATCAATAAAAAAAAACATCTGTAAACACTAAATGCATACTGTTATATGCAATACAGATGAATAAAACAGGTATAAAATAATGACCTGATGTTATTTTAATGGAAACCTCACCGAGTTCTCCAGCTGCGTGGCGTCCTGGGCTCTGCAGCCGACCACATGCGGGCAGCCCCGGAACGCGAACTCCTCCAGCTCGGCCAGCATCCGCTCCTTCTCCTCGGTCTGCGCGTGGACGATCTGCTTCAGCCGGAACTGCACCTGGGCAAAGTGCGAGGTGAGCGCGAGGAGCGAGGAGTTCAACGAGTCCTGCTCCTCTTCCAGCTTCTCCAGCCGGGCGGCCATTTCCTCATCCGTGGCCGAGGACAAGCCTCTCTGCTTCGGCTGGCCGCCGCTGCCGCTCTCGTCCTCGGGGCTGGCCACGGCGCCGACCGGTGCCCACCGCTCCCCGGCGCCGGCGAAGGCAGCCTCGCTGTCCGAGGCCGACAGTTCCTCCGTGGACATGTTGTTATGTCTATAAATGGCGGAGTTCACGCCAGCTGTTTCGCCGCGGCGCGTTGTTTTTCTGGCGTTGCGCAGACAACAACAAGGATCAACAGCGGAGTAGCAGGTGTATCGCCATCTTGGGGAAAGGATGATTCATACGTCAAAGCGGAGACACGTCAAGCGCACCGGTAAATACCGGAAGCCTGCTCTGGCACGTTCGACTTCAAAATAAAAGCGTCCCTGTTACGTGAAATATAATATGTTTTTTGTTTAGCATAGCATGTACCCCCTCTCCCCCCTTCACGTTCATACCGTAATCTCTCTCTCTCTTTTTCTCTCTCTCTCTCAATAAAAGGCAAAAACACACACAAAAAAATAAATACGTAATGTATTATTATAGTATGGCTATAGTGTCTATTTGCCTTTTATGGTGTTTTTTATATTTATGTACTTGACTGCAGTTCTTCGCGTTATTGCTTGTTCTTTTTAATAAATTAAAAAATGTTTTACGGTTCAGATTATTGTGCGCACTGTACGGAAGGTACGAGCCCCTTGGACATGGGAATAAAACAACTGAAACATTTCTGACACGTTTCTTGTGCACACGAGAAATGATGACAATGGGTGCAGTCGAATAGTCTTTTTTGCTTAGGAAGGTTCCTAACTGAAGAAGTGACCCGGAAGTAAACAAGTGGCCGCCATGATAAGAGCTGTTCGAATTCTCTAAATGCATAGGAAAGGAGCTCCAATGCTTCCTTTCAGAGCTCCTTTAGCATAGGATGCAACGGACCTTCCTATGCGATAGGAAAGGAGATTACGCCGACCCACAATTCTTTGCGAGAGCAACATTTAAAGTGCCGCACACGTCGGCCGTTCATGAAAACAAACGATAGGTGCATTTACATATTTAACAATGACTTTCATGCAGACAGAGTAATTGGAATAGTGATGATAAATGTGTGGACAGTGATAATAATTTAATGTTTTTTTTTTATTTATTTCAATCATGTTACAAATGTTTGACAAAAACGAAACTAAAACCACAAATGAAAAGTAAATAAAACAACGGTCAAACAGAAAGGAGGAGCTGCTGGACCTGAAGCCGGTCAGTGAACCAGCTGTTGATAAAACCAACATGTGGAGAAGTGGAAGATGCGCTTTTTGTAGTCCATTATTGTAGTTTCTCCAGCGCAGACGCACGTCAATCGCCGGTGCCGATCATCAGCTGTCAATCATCAGCGGCCGCGATATAATGACGTAGCTTAGTGAAAGTCCGGTCGGATTCTCTGAGCACCGCGGTCGACTATTCCTAAGTCCTTTTGAGTTCTCCTATCGCCTTTCCTTGACCCCGTGACCTTTTCCCCAGAGGTCAAGGAATAGGAGATAGGAATAGGAGTTAGGACCTTATTTTTTGACTATTCGACTGCACCCAATATTTCCGACAGCACGTTAATGCAGCACCATGTACCTGCAGCGCCCCCTGGGGGAGGCGCCAGACGCGTTCAGGGCTGCTGGGAAATGAAACCGAAAGAAAAATATAATTTAAGTGACGGTACAGCAACACAGATCGACCGAAGGTAAGTTCTTCTTCTTAAACAACTGTTTTTTAATAATAATAATTGTTTAAAGTTAACTCAACATATTAAAAGGACAACAGGCAGTTTTTTTAGCCGCCACACGTCTCGTTGAATGCGACTTTCCGTTATTCTTACGTCTCTAAATCTGAATTGTTCACGTCAAAGTAAGGCCTACTACAGTGTATCTGCTGAAGCTCGTGACCGTGAATCCATTCCATACACGGACAGCGTTTAAACATTGTGATCTTTTGTGATTTATTCCAGATAACTTGTCACTATGTCTTCGGATGAGGTGAGACGACATGTTGCTTCTTTCTTTTCCCCCCTCGTTTTTAAATATAAATATCACACATAATAATGTTATAAACGCATAATTATAACCAGAGGTGGAAGAGAAGTACTGGAAGTTATGAATTTTATATATATATATATATATATATATATATATAATACCTGAGTAAATGTGCTTACTCTCATCTCTGGTTGTGCTTTTACTTTCAGTTGTAATATATCTAACCTGAAAGCTTCTCTGTACTTGATCATTAACATTCATTTAAAGAATATGAGGTGTTTATATCATTCTATAAAAGCATGTGTCTTCGTGTGTTCAGGATTTCTCTCTGGTGTCGGACACTCTGGTGTCGGACTCTCTGGTGTCGGACCCTCCACTGCCGTCCGAGGACACTCTGGAGGGAGTCCAAGCTTTAGTCACCAACTACAAGGTGATTAAAGTGTTCATGGTGCTTTCACACTTTTACAATTAAAAAACATAATAATACAAAATATACAGTGTAATATTTTAAATGTAAAATGTACAGTAAATAAAAGAGGTCACTCACATAAATACATAATTAATACAGTGTATTATGGTTTTGAAGACGTAATATGAATATTCAACATCCAAACGCATGTTGAATATTATGTGTTACTTCCTATAGTCTCCAAAGATGCCAAAATCTAATTTTAGTCTGCAGAAAGTGAACAAAATAATCAGCAGGAGAAGAATATCATCAGAAGCATCCGCTTAGTTTAGGGACGTTTCCAAAGAGACCAAAACATGTCAGGCTTCTCTGTTTCACACACAACGGGACAAAAACAACGCAGCTTCATGTGTCCACAGAAAAAACACGAGCAGCTGATCCAGGAGCAGCAGGAGCTGGCCGCCAGCAGAGACCAGCAGCTTCACATGGCCCAGCAGTTCAGGCAGCGCAGCGTCAAACTGACCGAGGATCTGCAGAAGGACGAGCGCTCACGCAGAGAGCAGCTGGACAATGAGACGGTTTGGCTGTTTTCAGATTATTCATATTATTAAATATATGTAAAGTGAGGGAGCGATGGCATTTATAAATGGAGAATTTAACAATTTTATTATACAAAATCTTCAATACATTAATTACATCCTAAGAATAAAATACTACTTCTACTTTACATGATGGCATTTTTCTAAAATGCAAAAAGAAAAATAATGATTTTTATATTTGCATATTTTTTGCATAAGTTTCTCATTATTTTGTGAAAGAAAAAAGGTTAAAAAAACCCTAATAAACCTGAAAAGAGCTTGACGGGTTGCTTTATGCCTCACTGTGATTGTGTGCTGCAGGAGAGGCTGAGAAGGATGAAGCTGGAGGAGGCTGAACTGATGGAGGAGATCCTGCGGGCGGAGGAAGCTCTGGAGCAGGAATCAGCTGTAAACGTCCAGCTGAGGCAGCAGACGGATGTAGGTTTGTCTCATCCACCGAGCCGAGCAGCAGCCGAGCAGCAGCCCACCTCCGTTAACCGCCGCTCTGATTCCAGGTGTTCACCGCCGTCCCGGACAAGCGCGTCGTCTTCGCCGGCTTGGATGGAAGTGGTGCCTTTGAGATGAAGCCGCGCGTGGTTTACCCGATGGATGGCGGCACGTTGCTGATCACGTTCGAGGAGGAAGCAGGCGAGTTTGTTTGCACCATCACAGATGAGTGACTCCGGGGCTTCTGGGAGGACAGAAGCTCTCAGGCTGTAGGCTTTTTGGTGCTTTTGACCTTTTTTACTACTTTTTTCAACAAACTATATGTTGACTTCTTTCACTACTTTTTTTCGAGAAGCTATATTTTGCCATTTCGACATACCATATTTGTCTGACAGTCAGTTGTATGGGTTTTTAGGGTGCATGGCCTCGGTAAACGGTGGTACAACACTGTGTTCCTTCTGTCTTCAGTGGCCAAGAAGGTCCTGCACATGAAGAGGCATCGCGTGGATCTGGGATCAGAGTGCAGCATCACCATGGAGGCCCGGCCGGTCCAGCTGAGGATGCCCACGCTGGTGGAGGTACCACCACCCCCCCCCACCTGGACCCGAGTCTGGTCGGTATCAGCGTTCATTTTCCCGTGAGTGATCCGTTGCCCGTCTGTCTGTCCGTCCTGCAGATAGACTCCGAGGTGAGTCCTCAGCACATACTGATCTCAGACCTGCCCAAGATGGACACCGAGAAGCTGCTGAACAAACTGGAGATCCATTTCTCCAAGAGCAAGCATGGAGGCGGCGAGGTGGACAAGTGTGAGATGCTGCACGACTCCGGGACCGTGGTCCTCTCCTTTGTGGAAAACAACAGTGGGTATATATTTAATATCTGTCTACAATCAAAAAACTATACTATACCTTTTTCAACAAACTATACTATGGTGTTTTTCTATGACTCCTCCTACCATCAGTCGCCAAAGGTTTGACGGATACAGAACACCACAAGGTGGAGCTGCAGGAGAAGATGCACCGAGTGAGGGTGACGCCTTTTATCAATGGAAGGATTACAAACTTACAGGTGAGCGTTTGTTAGGAGGGAGAGAAAGGTTTCCCCTCTCACACACTCGCTGTAACGATACGTTTCCTCCTCCAGACCAACATGTCGGTGTGTCCTCGGACGGTGCTGCTGACAGGAATCCCCGCCGTCATGGAGCGGGAGAACCTTCAGGATCTGCTGGAGATCCACTTCCAGAAGAGCAGCAACGGCGGAGGAGAGATTGTAACCGTCCTCTACAACCCGCTGGGTCAGCGCACCTCTGCGCTGTTCGAGGGCGTCGCCGCGGGCAACGAGGAGGAGTAACGTCGGGATGAGGTCGTCTAACATCAAAGTGTAAATAACCTGCTGTATCAAATTATTATTGTATCATCTTCATGTGCTACTAGATATTATATCAAATGATGAATTAAATTGGTGGAAAAAAATAAATCACTTGTTTGCTTTCTTGTCAGAGAGTTTGCTGAATATGTTTTAATTTCATGTAAAGAAAAAAGAAAGAAAAATGCTTCTGTTCGACGAGAAAAGTCTGTGTATTAAATGCATTTTTGTGAAGGGTTTGTTTGCAAAAACAGAAAAAAACATTTTCATACTATACCATAACCTTTGATTTTTTTATATCATAATTTTTGTAACATACTATACGAGTCATGCATACTATGCTTTGTTATGTCATAGTTCCCTATGACTTGAGCTCAATTAAGTGTTCTAGTGAAATAATTGAAAATATACTGAACCCAAATCAGGTTTATTGTAAAAACATTGAAGCGGAGTAAAAGTAACAGCACATTTTAAAACACCTAAACTGACAAAGAATGCAGCTCCATCCCGAGTGCACAAACGGAAAAAGAATCACAGCAGCTGGAGATCCAGAGCAGAACAGACTAACAGACTGAGGTCAGGCACTTAGACAGAGGAGAGGGACAGTATGTAAAAACAGAAATACATTCAAAGTAAGGAATAACAGAGGGATGGACGTGAAGCTAGAATACAGTAAAAACAACTTGTGACACAGTCAAGTACTTTGGAAGACAGTCTGCCTAATTTCACATCCTAATGAGAAAAAACCCTCTAAAATAACCGTCTGTGTTTGTTGCATTGCTTTGATGACGACGAGTAACTGCCAGCATGTAACAGTCCTTCTCTTCTACAGCGCGGCGTCCAATCATTAGACCTTCGTCATCTCAATCAAACATAAAATCCGCTCTGGTTTCCTCCCTAACAGCTGAGTCCACGCTCAGATATAAAATAATATCAGTGCAAACTCCCCATGGAAATCTAACAGCGATACTCTCTCAGATTATATTATATACACGGAATAAAAACATCATCCTATGGTGCATGTACAAGTACTACTCACACTTAACAGTTACAAGGTTTTCAGAGAAAAGACCACAGGTTGTTGGAGCAAGTACAGGTTATTGTTCATAAACGTTCTTCCTGTTGTCAAATACCATGTTAAAACGGTCCTACACACTGAAAATGTTGCAGCTTTAATATTACAAATATTTCACCTCCTACGGCTGAAATATGCATGTTTGTGCATTTTTTTTTTTTTTTAAATCAATGTTTGTGCTGTTAATTATAAGCATTGTCCTCATAAGGAATTCAACCAAGGGAATATTACTATGACTAATACTTAAAAGGAGTGTATTCTTTATGCAAATTGACCTAATTAGATTAGAGATGTGCTGTGTATATCCCCCCCCCCCCCCCCCCCCACCCTTCCAATGACAGCCGTTTTTCCTGCTTTGTCATACGTACCTTGAGGTTAAAGGTCAAAACATTGCATATCGTTATTAATATTGCTTTCCAAAGCCAACCCAACAACCGTATTCCTATGAGAGAAACCTGAGAAGGCCGACAAAGAGAGAGGCGTCTGTCTGCTCGGTTGGGGGAGGGGGGGCTGGTCATCCAACTGGAATCATGGGACTGACCGTTGATACGACTGGCATGTGCGATGCAGCCGTTAAACCACCAGCGGTGCCCAGTCGCTCTGTGTACGTCCGTACTGGAAAAGACGAGGGAAGAAGAGTGAAAAATACATTTCTTTATTTAGATTCCTCTATCTTATCAAGTTAAACGAGGAGTAACAAATCAGGCTAAAACAACACAAGAGCTGCAACAAATTACCTCAATTCTCTTGTTGCATTTGGTCAAGAACTGAAACTGACAAAACTATTATAATCACTATAATAAAGGTTTTCCCAGTGTGAGGATTTTACTCTTTTTTATATGAACATAATAATCAGAAAGTTAAAAGAGTTAAATGCAAAGTACGTTTTACACATAAAAGTAATTTGCCTTGCAATAATTACAAAGAATAAACAAGAGGCAAAATACTGCAGTCAAGAACATAAACTCAAAAATAACTATACATTTTTTTTAAAAAGACACTATATACACATATGCAGCCATATATACACAGTTTTAAAATAATATGTGTACAAATATATGTATAATATGTAGAAATATTTTAATAAAAATGAATAATCAAACCAAAACAATAATCCTGACTCAGTCTCTGAATTACAACACACGTCCTCATTCGTGGAGGTTTTTCTGGCAGTACTGTTTCCTGCCATGTGGGGGCGCCGACCTGCTGAACCTTTGCCTGAATGCACCTACCTGAATGTCAGTGAGCTCTTTGTGGAACCTCTTGGCCAGGTCCGGACCGTTCTGCATCGTGGGGATCTGGTACGTCTGAGGGACAGAGACACATTTCAGTCCCCGAGTCCAGACCCAGAACGATCAGTGGGTTTACAAACATTCAAGTCATCAGATTACAGCCTCTTTGAGCAAATCATAGAATAGAATGATGTAGTCTGACCTTTCCCCTGTAGAGGAGGCTGCCAACGGGGGACACGACGCAGGCCGTCCCGGCCCCGAACACCTCCAGGATCCTCCCGGCATCCAGAGCCTCCAGCAGCTCCTTCATGGCCATGGTACGCTCCGTCACCTTGAACTCGCCCTGACGGACAGGAAGCAACATCCAGTTTAACGCTCTACCGCCGAGGGTTGCTCAGGGAAACGTCTGTGTAATGGCTGGGTCTTACCCAGGTCCTGGCCAGGTCCAGCAGAGACTGCCTGGTGACTCCTGGGAGAATGATGCCGTCCAGAGGAGGAGTGAACAACTCTCTCTCTGCACACAAGTGTCATCTTCATTAGAATCACAAGCGAGTACAGCAGTAACAACAAAGGCTCCTTTAAATGGTGTTTCCGGACCTCCGTTCTCGTTGGTCCAGTAGATGAAGAGGTTCATGGTGCCGACCTCGGTGATCTCCTCCTGCTCTCCGTACAGCCAGAGGACCTGCTGACAGCCTCGCTTCACCGCCTCGTTCTGCACCGCTATCGTCGGCCCGTAGTTCCTGATGAGGGCATGTTCATTCATTTTAATGTCCCATTATTAGACTCTTTACTGTTTCTACTCACCGGTTGACCGCTTGACCTTTGTTTTTTTGGACACGTCATGTAAATCCGGGAAGCTGACTTAGTGTTTGAAACCAGTAAATGGAGAAAGTGGTTTCTCTGGAAACACTATTTCCTTGTGACTTCAATAAACAATGAATGATGAGTCATACGAACTGTGGAAAGCTTGGGTTTTTCTCAGGTGTCACAACACTGAAGCTGAAGTACTAAGACGAACGACGAATGTTTAAAAATAGGACTTTTTTAATTACTTTTTTCGTAACGATTTGACATACTGCTCTACGACAAACGTTACTATGATTATTTTCACAACCTTTTCCGACATACGTTACTATGACTGTTTTCACTACTTTTTTCAACATGCTATAGTATGCTTTTTTCATGACAGGAGATAAAACGCAACCCAACAGATCTTTGTCACATCAGGTATGTTCGCCTGTTGGCTCCGTGTCATTGGTCCGCCTGTTTGACGAGTGATCTCATAGAAGACATTGTCCTACCCAACTGTACATAATATCGTGTTCTTTTCCTGGTTGGACGGGACAACAAGTTCGTCTTGTAGGTCTATTGTTCCACACTTCTGTTCTTGGCACAGATTTGACCTGAACACCAGCCAGCGCCATGGCAACCATCGCTAAAGCTGAGGTGTGTCTTCAACCAGCCAGTCTAATGCTATAAAGCACATGCACTACTTTAGAAAAGAACACCATTTTATTCATTATAATTAGAAAAATCATGCTGATTAATTGTGCAAAAAAGTAAAATTCAGGTTTGTCTATTTTCTTGTTCTTCTCAAATTTAAAACCCATGACTGGTTTGAAACTGATTCACATCCAGCTTCTGCTTCAAATTAAATTATCTACATTTGTCCTGTTTTACACCGTCTCCTATCATCTTTCTAAGTATTGCATTCAATTATCTTTTCTCTATTTATTTTTATTGATAATTTATTCATTCATTATTCAGTTACTTTAGACATGTATAATTATGTCTATTATGTACATTAATCATTTTTTCCCAATAAAAAGATTTCTTTGAATCCACATGTTGCTGTCTGTCGGGTTCAGAAGGTTCCTTTGATTGATTTATGATGTGTAACAACATAAACGTCTATCAACCTTCATGTTGTTCATTAAAGTCACAGTCAACATGTGATCACATTCACTGAAGCCGACACTACGCTCCGATAGAACAACAGAAATCATCCGGTTTTAGAAGAAAAAGTGTGTTGTTGTTTGTTTTGCAAAAGATCGACAGCGCCCGGATCATCCTGTCCAATCAGCACGCAGGGCTGTGTTCGTGCACACACAGAGCCCCTCCCCCCTCGGGTCGTACCACTATCACAGGGGGGAGGCGGAGGGAAGTAGCAACAAGCTTCTAATTCCTCGTTAAAAACCCAAACGAGGAGGTCCAAAACAACCAAGGAGAAGAAATCACCGGTGGAAAAGAAGGAAAAAAGAAAGACGGCGACGGTGCTCGTGATAAAACCACGTGGTAAAAGGTGGCGTGATCTAAGGGAGTTCAAAGGGCACGGAGTCCAGGGGGAGGAGCTCGGTGGTCGAGGGGGAGGAGCTCGGTGGTCGTGGGGGAGGAGCTTGGTGGTCGTGGGGGAGGAGCTCGGTGGTCGAGGGGGAGGAGCTCGGTGGTCGTGGGGGAGGAGCTCGGTGGTTGAGGGGGAGGAGCTCGGTGGTAGTGGGGGAGGAGCTTGTGGTCGTGGGGGAGGAGCTTGGTGGTCGTGGGGGAGGAGCTTGGTGGTCGTGGGGGAGGAGCTCGGTGGTCGTGGGGGAGGAGCTCGGTGGTCGTGGGGGAGGAGCTCGGTGGTCGAGGGGGAGGAGCTTGGTGGTCGTGGGGGAGGAGCTCGGTGGTCGATGGGGAGGAGCTCGATGGTTGAGGGGGAGGAGCTCGGTGGTAGTGGGGGAGGAGCTTGTGGTCGATGGGGAGGAGCTTGGTGGTCGTGGGGGAGGAGCTCGGTGGTCGTGGGGGAGGAGCTCGGTGGTCGTGGGGGAGGAGCTCGGTGGTCGTGGGGGAGGAGCGTGAGACTTGGAAACATTCAAAATCTGACAGAGTGCCCTCGATCCGCCAGACTTGCCGACTGGGACTTTAAGAACGCCATTAAAGTTATGGTGTGACTTGTCAAGTCTATGGGTGGAGTGCTTCAATTAATAAATAATCAATAATAGTAATTATGAATAATTAAGTATAATTTATAAGATAAAAGATGCAAAGATGCCAAGGCTAATTTTGACTTCCCACAATTAAATAAACATGGATGAAGTGATTTTGTGGTTTGAAATAGAAAACGCTCCTGCATATGAAATCAAACTAACAGCCACCGGGGGCGTCGGCAGGTTTCGGGTTCATTTCTGGGAGCTTTCATGCCGCTACACGCACTCACCCTGCAGGCCAGTAGAAGAAGAAGCTACTGTACAGAACTGGTTTTGCCCGTAATGCATTGCGTTTATTCAAATGAACATGCAATCTATCTTAATATGAATTAATAATTCATGATACGTAATCGTTATCTCTACCACACAGATGCATAAAGAGAGATAGCATCCTCACCCTCCCATCTTATAGGCCCCGACGCCTCCTTTCCAAGCCCGGACAAACGAGGGGTCCGCCAGCAGGGAGACGGGGTTGAACGACCCCGTGGCGAAGTAGGGCCCCACCGGGCCGACGATGACGAAGATCATAGCTTCTCCTGCACGAGAGACGCCGAGCGACGGCTGGAGGGGGAGGAAGTCAGTGAGGACCAACCACAGCTCCTTTAATCACTAAAGCTTCAGTTTGTCAGATAAAGCTCACCTCGATTCCTATGAAGGTGGGTCTGATGTAGAGGCTGGCGTCCTGAGAGAAGGGAACCCAGTCCTGGTCCACCTCCACCAGCTTCCTGATGCACTCCAGCAGCTCACCCTTATCAAAGAGCTGCAGAGAAAACCAAGGATGAGGACATCATTTTTATGTTTTTAATGTCAGTAAATGTTGGAGTGAAAACGCTGATATCAAACAATCAATGCAGCTGTAATGACATTTACTGAAAGAGGATTTATTTGTTTTAATGTATGATCCCTAAGGTGGGAAAGTTCACAGTCTGAAGGTCTGAAGATGACATCATCAGTATCAACGTTGTATTTGTCTTATTTCTACCTTTAAAAGTTCTCTTTGGAAGCAAACACTGGATTCAGAGGTGCAGCGCTGAACATAGTTTCCATTGTGTTCTGAGCTCCAGATAAAGTCTTGTGGGCGGCGTTGCTCAGAGTTTTAGGGCGTAAACTGGGCATGTTGCCAAGTGGCTTCCTAACATAATAAAGGCTTAATACGTCGGGAATCTGAAGAATTTGAGTTACATTCAGAGCAGTAGGGCCTGATGTAAGGGGGGGTTAAATCAGTGTTAGTGGGCGTTCACACAGAAAACATGTAACATCTGAGGAACACAATGATGTGCCCAGATGCTCGGACCAATCCTGACTGTTTCTGAGGTCGTGCAAACTCACGGGGAGGCTGCTTCTGTCGGCGCTGCGGTGCATCCGCTCCATGTTCAGCATCGGCCTGAAGAGGCGGATGTGGTCGTCTACGCCGCGGAACGCCTTCATGCCTTCAAACAGCTGCAGGGAGACGGACCGGAAAACACTTTACTTTCAACAACAGCAAACAGCATCTTTACCCATTTACCACATTTGTGTTGAGGCCATTCTCCCCATGCTGCCTCTGACTGAATGATGTGAAGGTTCATTACAAACCTGGCCAGTCAGTTGAAAAAGTGAATAACACGCTTCAGAGACATTCTCACTTTAATAAGTGCAGAACTATGAAATGAATTATTACAGTAATACCACGGCTGCATGAAACACCAGCCATTGGTAGTTTTGTATAAAAGTCTTGTTCTTGCTGCAGCCAGTGAACACAATGGCGAGGGCTCACCTCGATGGAGTAGTGCAGGGCGGAGCTGGCCGGGTGCAGCGACAGGTTCTGGAAGGGTTTGATGTGTGGAGCCTCCCAGCCGCCGCGCTCCGACCAGTTGATGGTCAGCATGTGGTCGGAGAACTGCTTGCCGAACACCAGCGTGGAGGGCTCGGGCTTCGGCTTGCATGCCGCGTTGCGTTCGATGACCATATCGGCAGCCTGAGGTGGAGACGGACAAGCGAGCCGGAGACGGAGGACGGTGGGGAGGAAAAGAAGTGGACGGGACAAGAGCAGAGCAGGCGATGCAGAACAGTGATCTTTTTTTAAATTTTAAATCCACATTATTGGCTGAGCATGCTTTACAAAAGGACAATTAGTCGAGCAGCTGACTTATCTGGTCAATTAGACACAATTAATTGAGTTCAATTAAACTGAATGTGATTATTCCAACAGGCAGATAGAGAGGAAAAGACAGAGAGGGAAGAGAAACTTTAAACTCGAGGCAAGACCAAGACATAAATCCCTCTTTGGAGTGACGTCACGTCCTGCTTCCCTTGGAGATTTAGAAACACCGTGTACTCTCTGACATGACGGACTGTAGATCAGAAAATGTTTGTCCTCGTTACCTTAAAGGAACTGGCGAACCTCAGAGAGCCCAATGACACGGGGAGGGCCTGAACGAGTCGTCCTTGTAGTGCCTGGAACCAAACACCACACGACTCTGTGTTATACAATATTAATGATCGTCTGCTTCAAAGGCTTAGCCCGACAACTTATTGCAATACTGTTAAAGATCTGTCGTCTCCCCGGACGACGACAAGTCCAGCCTTTGGGAAAACACCGGGGCGGCGTGTCTGACATTGTGTGTGACTCAGCAGTGACGGGGCTTCTGCCTGCTGTTCCCAGCATGCAGCTGATCACACATACCTGCAGCAGAGAGTCAGGCCAATGTGCTGGAATTAGAAGCGGGCATGTATGTAGGCTACTCTTCAAGGTGGGGAATGTATGCAAGGTGAGGAGGTGCAAAGGATCCTGTGGGTCCGACAATGGAAAACCACTAAAAACCAAAATCACTGCAGAGGAGAATGACTTTCTGCTGGAAAAGTGCAGTTTAATGGCTTCCCAGCATTTCCTGTTCATTCACAATACGATATAATATGCACGTGTGTATTACAGCTGGACTCCAGCACTCACTAACGCTCACAGACAGTCCACGCCGTGCACGAGGACGCGGGTGTGGCGCGCACTTCGCTGGATGACGCAAGTTCTGACCGATTGCGAGAACAAGTTGCGTTTCCATTCATTAATATGTAGATGTTTTCTGTGACGTCGCACGCACGTGAAACACGATACAGCCTACTCGCATTTTTTAATTAAAGTAAAAAAACGGAATTAGCTAATGCTAAAGTTAGCATTGGTGTCTGTCTAGAGTTAACATCAAAACTGTGAGACAGCTGGAGGCAAGAGACGGCATTAACATGCGTTAATAACCCAGACACGGATCTTTACGTGGCTTATTGTGTAGCCAAAACAAACTAACTGTGCTTATTACTAAATAACTAAACGGAAACAGTCATAAGGAGGCATATGTTTCTAATAATCAGCCAATCATCTAACTGACGATGATCCACCAAAACCGTGGCATGCGTTTAGGTACGAGACGTTTTGGTAACTTATCGTTGTTTTTTCCTGAATTAAAGGTCAAACTTGTTAACTGGATGTCTGCCGAACTCTTCGCTGCGAGCTCATCATGAACATTTGCGGTGTGTTATGTTTTACAACGCGTTGCGGTTTTTTTTTCTAAACAAAACGATATTAGTTGCCACATTTCAGAACGGGGTTCGGCGTGATGACCTTTCCCCGCTCCATTGTTATCCCCCCCCCCCCCCCCCCCCAGCCTCCGGGACTCGGCGTGTCCGCCGAAACCACCTTCACCTTCCTCGGGTATCATCGGCCGCCCGTCGCTCATTGTAGTGAATCATTCACCCGGACAGTCAACACAATCAGCTGATAAACACAGACATCAGTCAGTAAAACTCACCGTCCGGAGGGCTGCCATCTCCGCTACGTAAACGCTGCAGCGGCGATTATGTGTTCGTGTGGAAACAAGCTCAAGGCAACCTGGCGTTCCGCTCTGAAACCTGAGACGCTGGTTGGCCACAAACGTCCCGCAAATAATAAAAGTCCTTTAAACAACCAGCTGATGGGGAAATAAACGCTTTCTGACTGATGTGTGTCTTTTTTCTTTCCGGTTTGTTCCGGTTTAAAAATTTAAAAAAGCACACGGACTGTTCACGCGCACGGTACTAGTGGGAGAAAATGAGCTTAAAATCAATTTACAAAGACACAGCCCGTCAATTATAAAACCATTTCATTCAAGGAAGTAATCGAGGGCGTGACAAAAAGCGTGACATCCGATTCGTGGATAGACTCGGGAAAGGGAGGTTACTCGAGGTCATCGAGGTGGACGCTGATTGGTCGGCCGGTGGGGAGTGGTGCAGGTCTTGTTACATAGTTGGCCAGGACAAAAAAAATCGGAGAAACTCCTAGTGATGGGCAAGTGAAGCCTTATGAAGCACTGAGGCTTTCCTAGCAATTGTGTTGAAAAAGATTCAAAGCTTCAACGCTTCAGTGATGGTGACATCTGGTGGACAACTGAAGCCATAGCAACCTCTCAAGAGCGCGACTGAAGCTCTGACACCGTTTCAATCCCATGTCAACAATAAAAGTTTAGAAAAGACTGTGTGGTCATTAACGTGTTTTGTTCATTCATACTCGCCCATACTGTAACACATCCCATGCCAACGGATTAATCCAAATGATATGAAGGGTTAATGGTTGGTTAAGGGTTTATTTATTTGATCATGGTATGTGAACTCAGACAGATCGTGTTTGTATAATAAGTGTTTTACACCAGAGTCTCCTCTCACACTCACTCTCACAATCTCCAAATGTTCTCTCACTCTCACAATCTCCAAATGTTCTCTCACTCTCACTCTCACTCTCACTCTCCAAATATCCAAATCTCCTCTCACTCTCCAAATATCCAAATCTCCTCTCACTCTCCAAATATCCAACTCTCCTCTCACTCTCCAAATCTCCTCACAACCACATTTTGAGGAGTAATGATGCATGTTTTATAGCTTGTGTGGCATCAAACCACTCAAATCTTTAAAACCTGTCACGCTGTCATAGGCTCACAAAGCATGAACACTACGAGCCAATGAAACACACTGACACACACTATGAGCCAATGACACGCACCGGCACACTATGAGCCAATGAAACGCTTCGAAACTTTTCGAAGCAACGAAGCACTTAGTGCTTCGGTCACGTGACGCTGGTGTTTTGATACAAGCTCCGACACAGTGGTTCGAACCGCTCCGCTTCAGGAAGAGCGACACAAGCTCCAAAGCCTCGGTATCATTTACCCATCACTAGAAACTCCTTATTTAATTAAATAAAAGGCATCATCTTAGTAATGTTTCTTTTCATTCCTACAATAATTAATAATCCAGATGCATTGCTGACATTTGAAATAGATTTGGTCCCAAAATAAGAAGACTTTAACCACTAAAACCCCCCATTTAATTTGATTTACAGAAAAGCAGAAAAGTGACTTTGCATCATTATTGAACCACAACAGGATTCTGAGTTAGTCCCTTCGTCTCCTCGTGGTTGAATTAAATTGTGTTCAGTTTATATTCCAATAGTTAGCAAACCTTCATTGTGACGTTCAAGAAAGCAACAGGTTTTAATGAACAGGTTGTTCTAGTTCTACTGTGAAATACTGAACACAAACAGGAAGTGAACGAGGTTAATATTTGCCTCTTTCAGGAGTCGGTCTGTACATCTGGACTTCCTACAACCTAAAAGCATTAAAAGACATTTCAGACATATAGTGCAACGCTCTCTAACTCACAGTAGTGTATAATAATAATAATCTGCATTATTATGAGTTACAGCAGCTGATCCACGACTACAAGGAGACGTTGGAGACCAGCAGACGTTTTATTTAGATTCAATGAACTTCAAAGTAAAAGGGCAATACAAGGTCACATGTGAAAACATAATACAACATTAAAATGGAATAATCATACCAATACCGTAAAATATTAAGCCCACGCCTTACTAACATTTTGAGAGCTGCTTTTAAAGGAAGACCCTGTTGAAACAGACCAGAAAATGTTTAATATTTAATGATGAATTGTCTTCATATGATGGTTATTTATCTGTGTGTTATTTAAACAGGAAACAAACATCTTCACATTAAGATGCCGTAATCATTCTGGCATGTAGAAATGATTATACTGATTCATTAACCGGAAAGTTATATATCTGTGATTCATGATTCATATCTTGTTGCAGCCCCATGGAGTGACTTTGAGTGTGCTGTAGGTTTAGCGAGGACACTTCTTGCTTAGCGGTCTACGTGAGGACGGTCAGGAAGGGATCTGACTCTTCACGCCGTAGCCCAGTTCGGCGCCGCCGCTGACCAGCAGGTCGATGCCGGTGCAGAACGTGGCGTCGGCGGCCAGATACACGGCGGCCAGTCCGCACTCGGCCGCGGTCCCCATACGAGCCAGCAGCTGTAGGGGAAGAAGGCGGGTCATTTCTCCAACAGGCAACTTCCTGTTTGTGTTTTTATGTTATTTCACTTGAAACAGCAGCTTGTTGGATGTTTGACAAATAAAACAAGCATTTATTCTCTCTCAAGTTCTTTTGCTTCTAACACTTCCACATCTTTCCTGGTTCAACTCACCTGATGGCTTTCTCCCGTTTTCATGGCGGCGGCAGCATCCGGCGTCTGTCCTGCAAGCTCCTCCCACATCGGCGTCAGCACGTTCCCCGGAGAGAGGCTGCAACAAGCACGTGATTAGACAACAATGGATAGATGTGAATCACAGATATATAACTTTCTGGTTAATGAATCAGTATAATCATTTCTACATGCCAGAATGATTACGGCATCTTAATGTGAAGATGTTTGTTTCCTGTTTAAATAACACACAGATAAATAACCATCATATGAAGACAATTCATCATTAAATATTAAACATTTTATGGTGACCTTTAGAATGGGGGAGGGGCCTTGGCTGGTTCAGGTGTTTCACTTGTGGGCTCGTTAATACTGTGAGTCACGGTGTGGGGGTGTTGACTGGGCCAGTTTTGGGGGGGCAGGGTGCAGAACTGGTGCTTCCCTTTCTTTGTGGGGGGACGGGGGACCTGTTCATCAACTTTTGAGAGCAGCTCCTCTTCACCACACTGATCTCCTTCGTCTGCTGGAGGTCTCCTCCTTGGACGTGTGAAGTAGTTCACCAACATTTCGGCTGTTGCCCTGGCAACAGGATGTGCTTCCTGTCCAGGGAGCATCGAACCTGTTCTCTGGTCCGTACCGGTGACGCCGCTTCACACAGACACAAGGTCCTGGAAGAGTCCAGGGGTCCTGGAAGTGTCCAGAGGTCCTGGAAGAGTCCAGAGGTGCTGGAAGAGTCCAGAGGTTCTAGAGAGTCCAGAGGTTCTAGAGAGTCATGAGGTCCTGGAAGAGTCCAGAGATCCTAGAGAGTCCAGAGGTTCTAGAGAGTCCAGAGGTCCTAGAAGAGTCCAGAGGTTCTAGAGAGTCCAGAGGTCCTGGAAGAGTCCAGAGGTTCTAGAGAGTCCAGAGGTCCTGGAAGAGTCCAGAGGTCGTCGAAGAGTCCAGAGGTTCTAGAGAGTCCAGAGGTTCTAGAGAGTCCAGAGGTCATGGAAGAGTCCAGAGATCCCAGAAGAGTCCAGAGATCCTGGAAGTGTCCAGAGGTTCTAGAGAATCCAGAGGTCCTGAAAGAGTCCAGAGGTCTGAGAAGAGTCCAATGGTTCTAGAGAGTCCAGAGGTCCTGGAAGAGTCCAGAGATCCTGGAAGTGTCCAGAGGTCCTAGAAGAGTCCAGAGGTTCTAGAGAATCCAGAGGTCCTGAAAGAGTCCAGAGGTCATAGAAGAGTCCAATGGTTCTAGAGAGTCCAGAGGTCCTGGAAGAGTCCAGAGGTCTGAGAAGAGTCCAATGGTTCTAGAGAGTCCAGAGGTCCTGGAAGAGTCCAGACGCCCTAGAAGAGTCCAGGTCACTCTAAACCTGAATCACACTCCAGTTCAGACTCACCAGTTGACTCTCACATTGTAGCGACTCTCATCCACGGCCATCGCCTTTGTCATGGAAACGATCGCCCCCTGGTGGAGAAGAGATCACATTACACACTGCTGCTCCAGCTGACTGAAGGAATTATGACAGCAGGAAGGAGGAGGAAGGAGGATGAGCTCACCTTGGTGGCAACATATGACACGGCGTGGTTTTGACCGATGGACGCCACCAGACTGGAAACGTTTATGATGTTTCCCTGACGCTGTCGCAGGAACGGCAACGCACACTGAGAGAGAGGGAGAAAGAGAGATCATATTATTATTATTATTAACATACAAGAAGTTGTTTTTTTATTGAATTGAATCCATATTTACTTCAGATCACATAAATTCAGATATTAGTTTGCCAGACTACAATATTTAAAACACTCTCCCTTGTTCCCGTCACCGCTCATTAAACATTAATGATAATATTAACCATGATAATAATATATTATAAGTAGGTGGTTGTGTTTAAATTTCACCATTAGATTTAGTTGCTTATAAGAGTCAAAGCCTTACAGCCTCTTTTCTTCCATGTAAATCTGAATATGTGGGATTCATTTATAATGAATTAATTGAACCGTGAAAGATTAAATAAATTGGAGATTTTACTTTAGAAGCCAGGAAATAGTTGATGAGGTTGAGATTCAGCAGATCCCTGAACTCCTCGGCTGTGGTGTCGTCAATCGCTTTGTGAGGAGGGTCTGAACACGGGAGTAAAAAGGAGATGAAGTAATAAAAGGATGCTCATCGTGTGTGAAGAAAGGAAGTGTGAGACTCACGCCACCCTGCGTTGTTGACCAGACAGTCGACGTGTCCGTGAAGCTCCACGGTGACTGAGATCAATCTCTGTGGAAGAAACACAAAGAGCTTCACCCACGAGAGCAAACAGAAGCTCCAGCAAACACAGAACCGGTTCTCAGCCTGCGGCGATTTAAATTGACACGCCCGCATTTTGATGGACATTCATCTTAGATCCGCTTGGATGATTTGGCCTCGAAGGTTGAAGTCAGCTGATGATCTTGTGTTCATGTCCAGCTTAACAACCACAATCACAACAATAATAATAAAGCTGCACACCACCTTGATGCTGTCCTCTTTGGAGATGTCACATGCGACAAATCTGCAGGAGCCTGGTCCTGCTTGGTTTAGCTCCGCCTCCAGAGCCTCACCTGCTGCACCTGTGACATATTTAATAAAGTTCTATACACTTTTAACTGTACTTTACTTCTATGATATACTGTTCATGTGCACACAAAACCTACGAGACTAAAGCTCCTGAAATTTCACATTGACATATTACAACATACAATAATAATAAATTGTAATGTAATATGTCATAATAAAGACGTTTCTATAACTAGAAACAGGAGCTTCAAGGACACTACTTTTCTGCTCTTAGAGAAGTTAACGATCTACTTCTTCCAGGTGCACCTCGCATATAAATACTCAGAAATACTTTCACCAAATACACGAAGGAATGTAGTTCAAACTGAACTTAAGACGTGAAAAAGCTGAATAAAAGTATATTACCAACCTCCTCTTGCACAAAACACCACTTTGGCTCCGTTCTCCACTAAAAAAAAGCAAGTCACAGAAAACAAAATGTTCAGTTCGACACTTATTGATCACAAAGGAATCCACACGAGAAATATATGACAACACTTACCAAAGACTTGGACGATCCCTCTGCCGATCCCTTTGGATCCTCCGGTCACAATCACAACCTTGTTGTGGTACCGGAGCGACATTTCACCTGCTGATCACAAAACCGTGCTTCCTGGAAGTATCTGCGCGAGACCGCAGAACCTACACACATCTGTATGTTGCGCGAGACCGGAAGTATTTTCTGCTCTAATTATTACGTTCACGTATGAAGATGAACGCGTACTCTTTACTCTTCACTTCACCAAATGTCCGCCGAAGTTTATGTGCGTGACGTTCAAAGTTCAAGCGAATGACGGGGGGTTCCTCTGCTGCCTTCAGGTGCTTTTGGTAGTGTCAGAAATAACATAATTCTCTCTCTCTAAAAAAAAAGGCCAATAAATTGTGAACTTGATTAAATAAAGATCCAGCCCCCCGTGACCCTGAATACAGGATAAGCGGTAGACAATGGATGGATGGATTACATAAAGAGCATTGAAGGCCGGGCAACAAACCTTGGAACAATAAAACCTTTGATTATTGATTTTACACAATAATCAAATTGTGAAAAATCATTTTTTAATGTTGACTGCACGTACGTACCCCCACACAGGTTAGCGTGTTAGCATTGGCACGCTAGCGAGATCATAACAATAAAGTTAACATGCTAATTGTTGAGTTTTCCCCATACATGTTAGCATGTTAGCATTCGCACGCTAGCAAGAATATAAGGACAATGCTAACATGCTAGTAATGAGTTTCCCCATTCACTGAATGGGGAAACTCATTACTAGCATGATGATTCGGGTTAGCGTGTTAGCATTAGCACGCTAGCAAGAACATAAGGACAATGCTAATGTTGAGTTTCCCCATTCAGGTTAGCGTGTTAGCATTAGCACGCTAGCAAGAACATAAGGACAATGCTAATGTTGAGTTTCCCCATTCAGGTTAGCGTGTTAGCATTAGCACGCTAGCAAGAACATAAGGACAATGCTAATGATCAGGGTTGCCAAGTAATGTTGAGTTGAGGACAGTGCTTACATGCTAATAATGAGTTTCCCCATACAGGTTAGCGTGTTAGTGGAAGACTTTTTAAACTAATTTGAGTAAAACATTTGGGGGGAAATTAGAACTTCCTTTTCCAACATTGAGATTTTTGACAGAAGTAAAAAAAAAAAAAACATTGACCTGCTGGTGTTGCTAAAGGAAACATCAGTAGGATTCATCCTCTGATTTACACAAATGTGTAAAAGTTAACAGTCATCCATATAATAGTTGAGATTTGAGCAATGTTGCTTGCGTGACTAATAAAATGTTCTCCATCATAAAACACGCCAGAAAAAAATACAGTGATTAGGCTGGGGATTTTGAGAGTGTCAGCATTTCTTGTTTATTTAATTTACAGATGGATTTATGATTCTGGGAAGTAAGAAATGCTAACGTTAACATGAAAAGTGCTTCTTGTTATGGGATTTGTAGTTTTTCTATAGTCATTTAGCCTCTTTCTGTTGTTGTTTTGAGTCTCTTTGTAGTTGTTTAGAGGGCTCCTACCCCCGATGTCTCATAGAGACAGAGAGAGTCTATGTTTATTCCTTCAGTGTTGATTTCTTGACTTATATATAGATTTTATTTCTAATATGTTATTTATTATCCTAGCTTTCTAATTCTGTTTAATGGACCCTGTACTGGACCTGTACTCAGTTCAGTAATCCATCCACAAGAGAAGACTTCACGATGATGTCTAAAATAACCACAGACATCCAGATTTATATTTAATTTTAAAAAGCAGGTCAAGTTTCATCTACATGTGTTTTATATTTGTGGACAATTCTGCATATAATTCACAGTCAAGTGACAAAAATGTAACTTCAAAAGAGAAAATGAGAGTTATGGAAACATTTGGGTTTTCATTCAGATGACCACAACTTCTCCTTTCAATGAAATATTTAATCCTGGTTTTTATTATCATAATGCAATATATGTTTAAGACAGAGCGAGGGGGGTCAGAGGTTGACATTTTCCGACAGGAAGGGTCGCCGGGGGGCAGAGAAAAGGAGGCGGCGGTGCTTTTGCAGGAGCAGAGCGTCAAAGATTGAATTTCGGCCCTGACAGCATTCCCGGAGGGGGGGGGGGGTCTGAGCGTGAGAGAGAGAGCACAAGTGAAGACCATGAGTGACCTACAAACAAGCCTAACCATCTAAACTTCACCAGCGATGCGGATTAACACCGCCGCCGCCGCTGCAGCCCCTGAAGGAGCCACGCCACCTCCCCTCCTACTACCAAAAACATGACACATGAAGGTGGGACGACATGCAGGGGGGGGGGGGGGGGGGGGGGGTGTCTGGACCTGATACACAAACCGTCTCAAAAGAAGGGAAGGGGTCAGGCCCAACAGGCACCCTGAGGTGGAGGTACGGCAGGAGTCATGGTCGCTCTCTGGAGGCGTGATTAGTTTCCAATCAGCAGCTCCGGCTCGTGGGTCACGGGAGGTTTCTACCGGTGGACTGGACATGGTGACAAACTGGTGATGAGCATGAAGCTGCATGTGTGCATGATGTCATTTACATTATACACAGAATATAGAGGAGAAAGGTTGGAAACAATGCAGAAATCTAATTTTCTTTTAAGTCAGTGGTGGTCAGTGTTTTATCTATTTAATCACACAATTCAAGCTAATATCTATACAGTGATTTAAGTAACAAATGTTTTTCCTGTTGTCCAGAAAATTGCTTAGCTGAATTTACAGAGACAACAAAGGTGAGATTTAGATTTTTACTAATTTATTGATCAGTTCCAAAATAATAATGTATTATTGGTGAAAATGTGGATTTATGACACATTTAAACAACTAAAGGACCGTTTGTATTTTCTTCTGGCTGTTTCTACGTTGCCAGGTTAACCTTGATTTCTAACTAAGTGATGGATCATCAAGACAAAGGAGGAGGAGGAGGAGGGCAGACAAAAGATAAGGAGAGAGGCGAGGAGGTCAGTGAGGAGGACAAGCGGACCAAAGACAAGCACAACAAGCTGGAGAAGGAATTCAGTGGGAAGGAGCCGAGCGAGGAGGGCAGGAAGGAGCGGCGCCGCTGCCACTGGAGGAGCGGCTGGGCGCTCGCTGAACGCCTCGCCATCAACGTGTCGGGGATGCGCTATGAGACCCAGACCCGGACCCTGGCCCAGTTCCCCGACTCCCTGCTGGGCGACCCGCGTCGTCGCCTTCGCTACTTCGACCCCTACAGGAACGAACTCTTCCTGGACCGGAGCCGCGCCTGCTTCGACGCCATCCTGTACTTCTACCAGTCCGGTGGGCGTCTGCGGCGGCCCGCCAACGTGCCCCTGGACATGTTCCTGGAGGAGCTGCGCTTCTACGAGCTCGGCGAGGAGATCATCGACCGCTACAAGGCGGACGAGGGCTTCCCCAAGGAGGAGGAGAGGCCATTGCCCGCCAACGACCTGCAACGCCGCCTCTGGATGCTGTTTGAGTATCCCGAGTCCTCCGGCGGCGCCCGCATCATCGCCATCATCAGCGTCATGGTCATCGTGATCTCCATTCTTATCTTCTGCCTGGAGACTCTGCCTGAGTTCAGGAACGAGAAGGAGCAGAGGGAGGTGAGGATGCCGACGAAGGTGGAGGTCAAGGGTATGGAGACGATCAGATAGGGTGAAGGAAGCCGATCAGGGGTCAGATCGCCGATGCTGCCAAGGAGTCTTCCAGCACGAGGAGACAAATTGAGATATAGGAATCAAGATTGAAGGAAGGGAAAGCAAAAAGGTCTCAGAGAGAGGAAGATGAGGGCAAGGTTCCACTCCCAGATTATTTCAGACTAGTCGTTAAATCTGATCCACTCGGATTGAGACGAAGGAATGAAGGAGATGAGCAGTTAAACCCTGGTGGTAAAAACAGGGTACAGGGAAAAAGATGGAGCAGCATGTAGGATGGAGGTTTAGGTTCGGGAGGGGGGGGGGGGGGGGGGTGATACAGGGGACCAGTGCCAGACCCAACGATCACATTCAAGGTGGAGACTTCAATAGTACTGAGAAGAGAGAGAGGAAGGAGGGCGAGTGTGAAGGCGAAGGATAGGAGATGACCTTGTCTCCGGTTACCCCTTGGAGATCTGAAGTCTATATTTAGAGGTAGGAGAACCCTGAGAGCACATCAACACATAAACCAACGTCTGTATTAATAAACGCTGTGACTCATTGGGCGATGCGCTGAAAACAGCATGGAAACGAGGCTCGCACTTGGATCCACTTTTCTGATGACCGGCGCAGAAAAATTTAAATAAGCCTTCGCGGAACACCTCCTGTAGCCCTGGAGACGAGGCAAGTTTCTGGATGCTCGCTTGGATACGCGTTCCTCATCATCGCCGCCGCCAGCGACAACGCCGTTACTCCCGTACATAGACAGATATGGTGGTGGCGGCAAACATCTACTTGTACATCTATTTGTTAGAATCTGATGCATGAATGTTATGTCTTTCAAACGGCTGAAGGATCAGAGTCTCAAATCCCTCAAACATCTAACAACAGTTAACCGGTGTGATTTCCACCTTAAACCATTCATCTCCTTATTTTACATCGAAATACGGATGCTTGATTGCTGCTTGAAGCTGCACACGCTTTCAATTATACAGGGACAAAGGGACCAATCACTACGGCAACACAGATACAAACAATTCTGTGGTTTAAGAACACATCCTGAACTAATTTAAGAAAAAAACTTGCAAGATTTTGGTGACTGAGGACTATTTCTTGTGCATTTACACCCACTAGCAGCTCTGAGGCTGCACCACAGAAGTACAACAGTAGAACGGACACTGAATGGTTTTCTCAGGTTTTTGACTACAAAAGAAAAGTTGGTAACAGTGGTAACTGTGGTAACTGTGGTAACTGTGGTAACGGTGGAAAGTTACGTTGATTTGAGGGTTCTGTCCGTTCTACTCCCAGGGCTGTACTGAGCTAAATGCTAATGTCAGCATGCTAACATGCAGAAATAACATACTAACATTCGCTAATTAGCACTAAACACAAAATACAGATGATGCTAGTGGGATTTCACACAAAAAAATGTCAGCACCACAAAAGTATGCAAAACGGCATCAGGGTTCATCCTCTGGGGACTCTTAATGTTAAAGCAGTCAAACTGTTTTTTATTTCAGTCAACGTGTTAGATATATAAAAACGTATTAATACATATAGTGTCGGGGACAAAATGTGCTGCAAGGCCACCAGAAGCTCAGAGTAACTCAATCTAACTTGTTAAAAGACACTAACACCGAGTCATGTCAAACCTGCACCTCCTTCCCAGAAAAAAAAAAACAGCGGCCGGGTTAAATTAAGTGTCAGATGCCTTTCGGAGCTGTAAGGCAACCCAGCGTCACATGAACTTAATGTTTTTGTGTGTGTGTGTGTGTGTGTGTGTGTGTGTGTGTGTGTGTTTAAATATAGACAAAACTGATTTATATAAAAAGTCCACGAGGAAAATTAAAGCCGGTCGAGTGAAAATGGAGATGAGGGAGAGAAGTTAGCACAGTATCAGCGATGTCATCGGGCTGGATCGGACCCCGACGACAGGTGTCACACCACCAATGTGCTGAGGACAAACTTCAGGAATAATTGCTTCTCTTCACTTCTCCTCTGTCCTTGTTTCCTCCCCTGTAAACATCGTCTCCATGGTGATCTGGGCTCCATGGTTTAATCTGTAACCGATTCATCTTTTTGTTTTTCCAGCAATTCACCGTCATACCTCATCCCACCATAGCCAACGAAACCATCCTGGTCCCACCGGGCTTCACACCCTTCCAGGACCCCTTCTTCATCGTGGAGACCATCTGCATCATCTGGTTCTCCTTCGAGCTCATCGTGCGCTTCACGTGTGCTCCCAGCAAGGTGCACTTCTTCAAGGACGTCATGAACACCATCGACTTCTTCGCCATCATTCCCTACTTCGTCACGCTGGGCACAGAGCTCGCCAAGGACAAGGGGGCGCAGCCGTCCGTCTCCCTGGCCCTCATCCGGGTCATCAGGCTGGTGAGGGTCTTCAGGATCTTCAAGCTCTCCCGCCACTCCAAGGGCCTCCAGATCCTGGGCCAGACCCTGAAGGCGAGCCTCCGAGAGCTCGCCCTGCTCATCTTCTTCCTCTTTATCGGCGTCATACTCTTCTCCAGCGCCGCCTACTTCGCTGAGGTGGACAGCCCCGACACGGCGTTCACCAGCATCCCCGAGGCCTTCTGGTGGGCCGTGGTATCCATGACAACGGTGGGCTATGGGGATATGTACCCAGAGACGGTGGGTGGGAAGCTGGTGGGCTCCATGTGCGCCATCGCCGGTGTGCTCACCATCTCCCTGCCAGTGCCCGTCATCGTGTCAAACTTCAGCTACTTCTACCACCGTGAGATGGAGTGCGAGGAGCGGACGGAGTTCCAACACATCTCCACGCAGCTCTGGGACGGTGAGGAGGGTGAGGAGGGCGAGGAGGGCGAGGAGGGCGGGTGCGACGAGGACGAGGGGCACGAACACATGGGAGATTATGCACCGCTGTACGGGCCGGACAGCCAGGGTAACTGCCCACCGGCCAACAGGGCACTGCTCGCCGGACTTTGCCCCGGACAGGAAACTGCCGGTCGCCGCGGGGTGAACTTCTACCTGCAGGAGCCGCTGGTCACTCAGGTCTGACGGAGAGACGCTTAACGCCGCCTCACATCGACATAAGAAAACAACACAAAGATGAGAAGCAAAGAAAAACACTTTAATGAAACCCAATATTCAGCCAGGATATATTTATTATTGGGGACTTTATTAAATGCTAAATGGTCCTAATTTATATAGAACTTTTATCCAAAGCGCTTTACAGGAATGACTGACATTCACCCATTCACTCACACATTCACACACCGACGGTGGAGTCAACCACGCAGGGCGACAGCCAGCACGTCATTCGGCTATTAGGGTGAGGCATCTTGCTCAGGGACACCAGGAACTCAGCTAGGAGGAGCCGGGGATCGAACCGGTGATTTATTTATTTATTTATTTATTTATTTATTTGTTTATTTCGGGCATGTCAGTTAAATCATCATCACACATCATTTTCACATAGTAACAAAAAAATACACATGGCCGAAAGGGAAAGCGGGAGAAGCCAAGGCTTATCTAGTCCCGCCCCCATTACACACAGGATAGAATCAGAATCAGAATCTTTTCTTTTCATTGCATTTTTCATTTGACATAACTTTTCCTTTTCCTAGTGACATTTGACATAACATGTTACAGCAGTAGGTGGTACAGTAGGTGGTGATCTTGCGGTTACCAGCCAACCCGCTCTACCTCCTGAGCTAAACCCCCCTTATTATATATTTATATTTATTTAAGAGATTATATTCAGATATTGAGGACCCGTGAAATAAAGCGTTAGTGACACTTCCAGTCGCCATCTTTGTTTAGCTAAATAAAAGAGGTTAAAAACCTCCTTCAAAGTGCAGCTGATAGTAGATGGAGGAATATTTGAGGAATCTGTCTTTAAAACACAGAAAAAGTGTTATTAAATAACCTGCAAGGTCTTGCACGTTATCTGCAAAATTCTAAAAATGTAAAAAAGGAAATTGACATCACAGATTAGTGTAATCCCCGTAGTAACGGTTTCCTGATGTCACCCTGGTGATGTCACAATGGAAAGTGCTGACATGCTAGAATCCGCCTCACATTGGTGTGATGGTGTCGATGCCCGCATGCTTGTCGGAGTCATGACAGAAATGCGGTGTTGCAACCGCGACGACAAAGAGTTCATGTAGTTGGGCTGGAGCCAGATCACATGTCACATACGGCGGTGAAACGGATAGCGGCCGGCGTGTGGAGGAAGACGATCCCGGGTCAGAGGTGGCTGACATTTTCCCGCCACTGTGACTCTGATGCTCTGAGGTGGCGGTAGCGGCGGCACTAAGCTTTCACGGCTTCGTCGCCACGTCAACAAGAACAACAAGAACACCAAGAACACCAAGCCGCAGTCCGGGTGGAGATTTGGAGATTTCTGTACGTTTGAAAGGATGGCTGTGAAAAAAAAGTTTTCATATTCAACATAAATATCCCTCGTGTGAGACTACAAATCATCATCACTAGATCACTAGTCCACCTTTAGCTCAGAGGTGGTGACCTGAAGTCATGTGACTGTATTTAAAACCGGTGTTCATCTTCATGGGTGAAGATTATCTGACTGAACATGTAAATATCAAATGTTTGTTTTCCTCAGTGATTATTTCTGTGGAAAAATAGAAAAATCCTGTTTTTCATCGAAAACACACACACACACACACAGACACACACACACACACACACACACACAGACACACACACACACACACACACACTTAAAACTAATCAGATCAGGAAGATAAAACGTGGATGAGCAGCAGATTTGTTTTTATACCTTTTTTTCTTGTCTTCATGTGAAAGAATCCTTAACGATGAAGGATTCCTTGGATAAAGAAACATCGTTAGACACTGTAAAGGCAAAAACATTGTCTGCAACCGGCGTCACGGAGTCGAATATAGTCTGAAAAATCTACGGAGTTTGGAAATGTGTGTCTGGAATTGTAAAAAAGTAAGAAGTGCAGGAAGCCGGATTTGAGTCCATCGTACGGCACAGGAAGTGGAGTTGATGGCGGCCAATAGGGAATGTTGTAGACCACATGGATGTGGTCTGCATATATCCTGAGGACACATGAGGGCCTTGTGTATGTATATATCTAATATGTGTGTTACTTTATTTAATAAAGATCACATTTATACCACTCAGATTTGTAAATTCTGGTGCAGGATGTGAACCGTGTGTTCGAGTGTCAACAACGTGATCAAAGTATCATCAGAGGATGAAGCCGCCGGCGGCTGCACATCTCACTTCCTGTACACACACACACACACACACACACACACACACACACACAGTGCTCTGCATGTGATGAGTGATCCTGCCTCTAGATGTCAGACTGGGTTTTAAAACCAGGACCAGGTCTGCTGGGTCACCTACAGTCAGCGGACCCGAAAAATCTTCCCTCTCAGAGTGATCATGTTCATTCAGACCACATGATCCACAAGATCCACATGATCCACAAGATCAACAAGATCCACATGATCAACATGACTTACGTTATCTTGTTTTCATTCCACGTTGCTCCGTCACCTCACAGCGAGCCAACATACACATGTTTAGACGTATTAGAATATATGATTATCATCATATGAGTCTATAATAAACCGCGTAGACAAAATACAGACTCAGACCCCATCGAACCCATTAAAACCATATTTGTTGGATGTCACAACATAAAACTACGTAGTAAAGTTGAGAAGGTGGTTGACCTTAACCGTGGTCACCGTGGTGAAAGTCCCATCACACACTTTATACCACGTTAGTTGCTCTGACTCTAAAGCTTATGATTTAGTTATAAATCAGTCATTCTTTATCATTAATAGGGTCTATTAACCATCGGTTCACCAAAAGTAGTGGAAAGTAGTTTGTCGTAAGCTATCACAGACAATAAAAAAAAATGTCCAAATGTCCAGTTGGAGACGTTTTTTTTGTCATTTTAGATTAGAATTTAGTTTAATAGTTTATTTATCCCACGAAAAAAGGTGTTTTTTCATGAAAAAAGGTGTTTTTTCATGAAAAAGGTGTTTTTCGTGACTAATTTCTTTTGAGTTCCAGTTACTAAAAACTGAATTAATTACATAAACAAAGTAACATAATTCAACTAAATACTGAAGAATTTGCGTTGAGCTGAAGTGAATATCACACGCACACACACCCGTGCTCTCCATGGCGATGGTGATGATTAAAGCTATGACCCCCCCCCCCCCCCCCCCCCCCCCCCCCCCCAGTGATCTCCTCAGACAAACGGGAATTTCAGAAACATTTCTCCAGATTTACTTCGACCTGCTGCAGCTTTGCCACCTGACTCTCCTCTCTGACGCGCAGCGACCTAAAGCCAACGTCAGCGCTGGTTGCAATTACCCACAATGCCCTTATGCTGTCTGGGAAGAACGAAAAGGATTGACGTCTTTCTGGCCATCTGCCACCCTCCCATCCCTCTGTCTCCCTCTGTCTCTCGCTCTCCTCTGAGAGGATTAATTGTGTTGGTATCTCCGTGTGTCTTTGTCTCATCAGCGGCGACTCTAAGCGCGACCTCGTGTGTCTGTTGCAACTTCCCCGTCCAGTAATATCTTTGTCCCCAAACCCTGACGTGTGTCCCCCTTTCCTCCACAAATCCCCTCCGCAGATTGAATTTAAGCAGAAAAAAAAACACACACACAAAAGAAATCAGCAGTTATTTTAAATAAATCTCTAAGATTTTTTATTACGTACAATATACACACGAGCTGGAACCTGTGGAGTCGAGACTCAGCAGTTAAGAATGATAAACAAGAGTAAAACTAGTCAAATTTACAACATACAACAAAATTAAAACAAGCATTTTGCCTAATTATTATTACTCTTCATTTCAGACACCAGACCACAAACGAAAAATACAAACCATAGATGATATAGATGATATAGACAATATAGACATCGAGATGAGAGGGGGGGAGTGAAGAGTGATGCAAGCTAGAGAATTATAAAAAATAATAACGTCTGCTCGGTTGTTATTTAACAGGAATAGTTCTGGGAGTTTGGGAGTTAAATGAGAAGATGGACACGACGCAAGATATGATGCCACAGCCAGCAGCTAGCTCGGCCATCTTATTTTGTTTGTTTATGTATAAAAAGGACAAACTGTGACACAACATGAGATATGAAGCTACAGCAAGCAGCTAGCTTAGCTTAGCATAAAGACTTGAAACGGGGGAAGCAGCTAGCTCGGCTCGGCCATCTTATTTTGTTTGTTTATGTATAAAAAGGACAAACTGTGACACAACATGAGATATGAAGCTACAGCTAGCAGCTAGCTCAGCTTAGCATAAAGACTTAAAACGGGGGAAGCAGATAGCTCGGCTCAGCCATTTTATTTTGTTTGTTTAAGTATAAAAAGGACAAACTGTGACACAACGTGAGATATGAAGCTACAGCTAGCAGCTAGGTTAGCTTAGCTTAGCATAAAGACTTGAAACGGGGGAAGCAGCTAGCTCGGCTCAGACCTCTTATTTTGTTTAAGTATAAAAAGGACAAATTGTGGCCTCGTTTCTCGACTGGGACCAGTAGACAGGAAACCAGTGGTGACTTCAGGAACCTGACAGGAAACAGTTGTGCACATGACGTGCTATAAAATAGTTTTAACATGTGAAGTAGTGAGCTTTAAAGGTGCTGCCAGACATGAGCAGTCGCATCTATGTTTTCATCTCACTCCCATTCTCAGAATGTGAAACTATCCCTTTAAGTTTCATAATTTTCTTCACTTCTGCCAGGGGAACATAAAGAGAAGGAGCTGAGCAAAAGGTAAAAGATCAACTAATAAAACTGGTAGGTTGTGAGTTAAGAGGCTGGTAAACACCGAGATACTTTTTCTCATCGACTCACAATTTCTTTTTCAAGGGAGTTCAGACACACGGGAGTGTTTTTTTAAACTTTGGTCGTGAAATGACAGATGAAGACAGCGATGAGTAAACGAGGGGAACAACTCTCCATTTAAGCTCCAAACCAAAGAGTCTCACATTGTGAGCTGATCGATCACCTAGCAACAGTTCTTGTTAATCAGTGGACTCAGAATACGTCTAAGAGAAATCCACGTGGACTTCGAGGAGCCGCGAAACGGAAACTACATCGATGGAGGAGCTTTGTTTCGGTGGTAAAGATCCCGTTACGGCAGGTCGCTCGGCGGCATTGCGTGCCTCCGGTCGTAAGCAGTGTCATCGCTCTCCTCGCCGTCACTCACTTCACCCAGAACCCCGCCTCGCTCCTCCTCCTCCTCCGTCTCGCTCTCCCGCCTCAGACGCTCCCGTTCCCGGTCCCGCTCTCTGTAGGCGCGAGGCATCGTAGGAATCTGAGGGCAAAGGCACGCCGTGAGAATGTGGAGCTCGTACGACTAAAGTCAGAGAATTTACTTGTGCTGAACAAACCAGTGAGATTTGATCATTTTTAAGGACAGAGAAGTGAATCGTCGACGTATCTCCGATAGATGACCGACTCTGGTGCTACATGTTAGCTACAACACGCCATGTTAGCTACAACGCTCCATCTTAGCTACAATACTTCACGTTAGCTACAATGCTTCCAGTTAGCTACAACGCTTATTAGCTACAACGCTTCACGTTAGCTACAATGCTTGTTAGCGACAACACTCCATGTTAGCTTGAATCAATCAAATCATCCATCCATCCATTGTCTTCCGCTTATCCTGTATTTAGGGTCACAGGGGGCTGGAGCCGATCCCAGCTGTCATTGGGCGAAGACAGGGTTCACCTGGACAGGTAACCAGTCTATCACAGGGAGACATGTAGAGACAGACAGGTAACCAGTCTATCACAGGGCCGACATGTAGAGACAGACAGGTAACCAGTCTATCACAGGGAGACATGTAGAGACAGACAGGTAACCAGTCTATCACAGGGCTGACATGTAGAGACAGACAACCATTCACGCTCACATTCACACCTACGGGACATTTAGAGTCACCAATGAACCTATCCCCATCCTGCATGTCTTTGGACTGTGGGAGGAAGCCGGAGAACCCGGAGAGAACCCACGCTTACACAGGGAGAACATGCAAACTCCACACAGAAGGAACCTGGACCCGACCTGGGAATCGAACCCGCGACCCTCTTGCAGTGACCACCGTGCAGCCCTCAATCAAATCAAATTAGATGAAATCAACTAATCGAGGGCTCGCCGACCCATCGGTTCCTGTCCATAGACTAAGAGTTCCTCCTGTGGAGGCCGGTTCCTACTTTGTTGCGGTAAAATGCTACTAAACGTACAATAAAAAGTGTGAGATTTGGAACGCAGTGACACAAACAAGTTTAAAAGGCTGCTGTGTTTCTGAGGATGATTCTCCAGACCAGGTACGTAGTCCTGAAACGTGGCGACCCCCTGAAATGGGACTGGAACGCTCAACAGACTGGGTACAGACTTGGAGGATACGCTGATGATTCGTGGTGCATCTCTGCAGGGCAAACTGAAAGTATGAACGTGTGAGTGTAGTTTCCTGTGGCGTCGGGGTTACCTGGTTGTCATGGCTGGGCAGGGCGCAGTAGCCGGCCTCCGTCCGGCGGAGGAGGCGTGGGGAGTGGGTACGGAACGGCCGGGGGGAGTGGGAGTGGGAGCAGACGGAGCGCGGGGAGGGGGAGCGGATGGAGTGCGGTGACGGAGATCGGACAGAGCGGGACGGCGAGTAGGTGATGGACTGGGACTGGGAGAGGATGTGGCCATGGTGGTTTTGTTTGGGGGGGCGAGGGGAGCGGGGGGGCAGCTCCGGCGGTCTGAGGGGGTCCATCAGGTCCATCTCTGTGAGGAGCGGCGGCGGCGGGATGAAGTCCAGCTCCTCCGGCTGGAGCATTTGCATTTCCGCCGCGTCGATCTCGGCGAGCTCGGCCTTGGACAGGTGGTCCACGATGCCGGCGCCGAATGAGTCGCCCACCACGTTGATGGAGGTGCGCATCCTGTCCCTGGGGGGGGCACAAACAGGATCAGGGTCAAAGGGTCACACACACACTCTCATACACCTCCAAGCTTTCAGACGGCGGACTCACAGCAGCCAGTCGACGGCGATGAGCAGGCTGATGTCCTGCGTGGGCAGACCCACTGCCGTCAGGATCAGCAGCATGGTGACCAGTCCGGCACTGGGAATACTGGCAGCTCCGACACTGGCCAGCGTGGCCGTCAGACTGGGGGAGGAACAGGGAGGCAACATTTACAGAAAGGTCCTGATGGAGGCTCCAAGCCAGACATGCTGTTAACCTTCAGATTTAATTCAATGTTTAAATCTCCAAAACGATGGATAACATTTTTGTTCTTGCTTTATATTCACTGACTTTCCCTGATTTAAAAGGTAAAACATAAATTAACATGATGATATGTTTTTCTGTACACACTTAAATGGACACATTTACAAAAGAATGTGTTAACTTCCAATTGTATATTCTGGGTATATATAAAGGGGCGGGGGGGGGGGGGGGGGGGGGGGTTATTAAATGGGTTATTCAGGTTAACCACAAAGAAGAATGAAGGACCTGAAGCATGCAATTATTTTGATTAAAATATTTTTCTGGAGGTTTGAATTGCTGGAGGTCAACTGAAGGACAACACATGTCAATATGAGGGTTAAATATGCAAAAAAAAAAATCTTATAATATCTTAATATGCTGGAGAATTCCCATAAGTAAAATGAATCAGCTCCTCGTAGTCGGACGCAGATAAACTGCAGTTTATATATCATGTCTGTCCACAATCTCATCACTTCATCATTTTAATCATTAGACTAGATTTGTGTGTGAAATCATCCTATTTAGCATTTCAGTTCATGCTAACGAGTTCATCCTTAGAGTCTGAGTGGATGTTTTGCAGTAAATTATTAATTTCTCTGGAGGTGTTCCTGAGGAATCGCGTTGCAGATGGACGGACAGACGGAAGGACGGACAAGCTGCAAACATGACGCCCCCAGAAGCGTCTGTTGTGAACCATTAAAAAAGAGCGGCGAGGCGTTTGTTGAGGAAACCCTGAGTTCATTTGGAGCCCCGATGGCAGCCGGCGATGCTGAGGAGAAGCAGGATATTTATTTCGGTCATTAAAGCTGACACTTAAGTTGCAAGAGGCTGAGAGGCGCTGCTCTACGACCGCGGCTCGTAACTCCACCTCGCCTGCAAACTTTTGTTAGGTGCTACATTTGAACCCTCCACAGAGAAGGCAGAGGGCAGATATGAGTGCGTGAGACGAGATCGTTGGCCGATAGTTCGTAATAAGAAAACCAAAAAAAACCCAAACCAGACGCAGTCGAGTCGTTCAACGAGGTGAAGAAGGAAGAGGAGGTACGCACTTTATTGATCCCCGAGGGGGAAATTCAATTATTTCACTCTCTGAAACACACACACAAACCGGACGTAAACACATGCATTAATGGAGAAGATCTCAGAGTGAGGGGGCTGCCATAGGTTCGATTCCTGCCGCAGTCGCCCCCTGACAGAGTTTAACACGTCATTAAACACTCAAACAGAAATGGAGAATAACGACCTCTCACCAGCCGCCTTCACCGTCAGCTGATTGTCGGCCAATAAACACGATCAACTGGTCCGAGGCCCTGAAGGCATCAGATCCCACTTCACCTGAAGAATCCACCAGCTGATCTTTGTGTTGTGGTCTAGATATTTGGGTCGATGGATAAAATGAGTCTAAAACCACTAAAGAGTGTGTCAAATTATAACTTTATATTCAAAATGCCATTTCCACACCTGTGTTTTCAATACAGGATCTCCAGCTCATATTTCTTGTTTTCAAAGTCTAATCCTTGCAAATGTTCCAGCGTTATTGTTAAGGTTTAGAAGCGGGATGATAACCGGCTATAGGGATTCCTAGAGGGTTAACGTTGATTTATGGAAGGGTTACTTTAACATGACATAATGTGACATCAGAATAATGATTCTGAGACACAAGAAAAAGATGTGAAGGTGTAAGTCAGAAACACAACGTTGGAGCAATAGATTGATATCATTACCAATATCATCTTAGAATATCAGAATATTGTAATATGGTTAAGTATCATCTTTGTTTTAAAAGTTGTATTACAGTAAAGACTCTTCTAGCTGTTATTTGCTTAGTCATGATATCCACATTACTGATGATTATTTATCAAAACCAATGAGCTGCCTCACATATCGTCCTCGTGATGTTTGATTCTCTCCATATCATCCCTAAAGCACCTGTCAATCAGCAGGTAAGCCCCGCCCCCTAAAGCATCCCCTGCTTCCTGGTCTGGTGGACTCTAAATGGACCTGTCAATCAGCAGGTAAGCCCCGCCCCCTAAAGCATCCCCTGCTTTCTGGTCTGGTGGACTCTAAATGGACCATAATGTACTAAATGAACATCATGCTGGATTGAAGAAGACTTGAAGCTAGAGATTGAGACCATAAACTCATGTTTACAATGTTTACTGAGATAATACAAGAGAGAAGTTTCAGTTTGCAATCAGAGTGTATCGCCCCCTGGTGGACAGCAGAGAGAACGCAGGTGGTTTAACTTCTCGGTTTTCTTGGACTTCTGGGACGCTGGAGTTGGGCCCTCTGGTTCTGAGCTCACGTTCTCTTTTATCTCTCGAGGTCAAACACAGTATTTTTGCCTCAATGAGGTGTTCATTGTGTCTAAAATAATTGTCAGAGCATGGAAACTTTATCGCAAACAGTTATGATGCTTTGATTGTTTCCATCCTTCTACCATCTGGAAGAATCCTCAGACTTCCACTAGATACAAAAGGTTTGTACGTAGTGCCCGATGTTTTACGTGAACTAAATGCATTCAAATGAAGTTATTGATGTGCCCGTTTAGCACGAAGACTCATGTAACAAACGGATATTTACACAAGTTCCTTTCACCACATAGTTCGTGCGACGTTGGTATGAAAGTGGTATGTAAAGAAGAAAAAAAATGTCCAAACAAAAAAACCCAAATCTCTTGATGTTGCCTGCCTTCTTTTATGTTCCCAGCTTTAAATCTTTACTGCTCGCAGGAACATGACATGTTTGCAATTAGAGGAATTATCAGTTGTTCATGCGGGTCCCAGATGTGACTTCAGGCCTGTTTCCTGTGCGACGTTCATCTGCTCTCTACATGTCAATCCTTCCCTGACCGACTGCAGCGCTAATCATCACCAACACATGGATCTTATTACCAGAATGATTCAAGGAGAGCGTGGCGGTGCAGGAGGCCTCGGAGGCCCTGCAGGATCTCTCCGTGGAGTCCAGCAGCGAGCCCGCCCCCTCAGAAACCCCAAACCCTTCTTCCATCCCAGCAGCTGACAACTGAGGAAACGTCTTCACGGGCCGGCAACCAGAAATAAAACATCCACACACCCAGACGAACAGAACAAGAGCGGACTGGCAGCGAGACAGCCAGACGAGGACTGGTCATGCAGGAGATAAAAAATCAGATTTATCATCGACCCCCGAGGCCACCTCAAAGGCAGCAAGACGCTCACGCATACGAGGAAGGTTTCCCTCCACAGCGGGTCATCGTTCTTTTGTTTTGATATCCCATCAAAACAATTTTCATGTTTGAAAATGTGATTTTGGGAGGAATTTGGTGGCAAACGGCTGCAGATGAAAAGACGCAGAATAACCAGGTTCAAAGTGCTGAGTGTCATTTGTAACCCGAGTCTGGTCCGAATCAGACCCGATGGTTTCTGCTGCAGCCTCAGAGACGGGACATCGTCGGGGCGACGGGGGTCACGTGGAACTTGTTTTGTGTTGGAACGCACCGACGTTGTAATGCAACGTTTAAAAGCAACATCCTTTCGATGTGATGCCACTTAGTTGCATTAAGTTAAACAGATGTTTGATGGTTCTAACTAAATCCATATTTCCATGTAAACTGTACAAAAAAAAGGTACTAATATTGTCATAACAGTCACATTGTTCACTAGCAAAAATGAATAAATCCAAAATAAACAATCTGTGGTGAATGACAAGTTGTTTTACTTCAGGCAAAATCCATTCTGTGTTTAACATTCAAATAAGCTGCTTTATTTTGGCGGGTCATTTTGAAGGTGGGGGGTGTATACAGAATATGATGACATCACGAGGGTTACTGGTGATGTCATCAGGGTCCATAATGTTGTAGAAAGCACTAAGAGCTGAGACCAGAGTGGAAGACGGCTGAATGCTAAACCTGGGAGTTAAACTTCTTTTTATCTTTTTGTTTCCTTTGTTGGAGACAATGTAGCATTTTCAGGGAAAGAGACGTCCTTTTGGATTTAGAGACGCATCATCATCACGTCTTCTTCTCCTGAAGGGCTCCAGCCTCGTAGTTCTGAACCGAGGACTGAAGCATCGCCGTGTGAACATTGAACCACGTGTTCTTACCTGACGGTGATGATCTGTCCCGTGTCCAGCGCGATGTCGTTCATCTGGGCAATGAAGATGGCGGCCACGGCCTCGTACAGCGCCGTGCCGTCCATGTTGATGGTGGCGCCGATGGGCAGCACGAAGCGAGTCACGCGCTTATCGATCTTCAGGTTTTCCTCTAGGCAGCGGAAGGTGACGGGCAGCGTTCCTGCACTGAGAGGAGAAGAAACGCGTTAAAAGGAAGAGTGTCTGCTGAAGGATATCAGATAGGTAGACAGGTGGTGAACAACAGACGTGTGGAGGTGAGGATGGAGGGGAGGGGGGAGGGGAGGCGGGAGAGAACCAAAAAAACAAATGTGGAAATGTGAGTCGGCCGACAGCCTCCTCCTGACAGCTGGCGTGGGCCGCTGCTACAATCCTCCAGCATGTGAATTAAAGGAATCTGATGCCTGGCCCTGCTAAGCTCGGGTCATAATGTAATTAGAGAAAACGTTGATAGGATTACCCATATTCACTAAAGCCTCAGTAATGTGCCAAAATGACAGTTGGTTTTCAGTTGGCGATGCAGAGACTCCCGGGCCGGGCCGAGCCGGGCCGGGATACAGAGACTAATCCACGGGATCTGTCCGACATGGACTTGTCCACGAGAGCCGGGCGCTTACACACATTTGGCTCCGGGTTTAAATAGTGACATTTTTCTTGGTTGCCTTCAGCCGTTTCAGATTTAACCTGAAATAGCTGGAAAGCGAGAGGCAGGCCGCGGCGATCAATCACAGGGAAGAAGGGCAGCTGCTCGAGGAAAAGATGTAAAAGAAACATGTGACACACATGTGTTAAGAAACGCGAGACACACACACACACACACACACACACAGCCGGTCCTACCTGCTGGCCGTGCCCAGAGCCGTGATCCAGGCCTGGAAGATCCCGTGGTAGAACGTGAACGGGCTTTTTCTGGTGATGGCGAAGAATATGGCGGGCAGGATCAGGCCGCCGTGGATCATCAGGCCCACGATGACCGTCACCATGTACATGCCCAGCTGCCGGGCAACCACCTCCAGGTCCCCGATGGCGGCGATCTTCCCCGAAATCAGGGAGGCGATGCCGATCGGAGAGTACCTGAACGCACGGGGATGTTTACATTAGAATACTAATAATCAGAATAAAAATAATCAGACAGGTGTTATTCACAAATACATTCAGCATATTATAATATAAATACCAAGAAAAGCAGCGAATATTCACATTCAGGAAGCTGGAACAATGAAAAATGAGTCATTTTTGCTTGAAAAAGGATTTTCACAAGTCAATTGTAAAGATAGTTCTGGATGATTTTTCCTGTCGATCATTTAATCAACGTTTTCATTTAAAATGAATCCTTAGGTCCTAAATCATCTGGCATTCATGCTCAAACTTGAAAAGGCCATCAAAAAATACAAATAAATAAATGGATCAATCAATCAAAACAAATATTCTCACCATATAAACTTCAGGCTTTAGCAGATCATTTTCTGATTGTTCTTGAAGCTAAAATGATGAAAATGATCATTAATGGCGGTCCTAGAGACTGAGAGAGGGATGCATTCACCAGTTTAAGTCGAGTTAAGTTATTATATTGCGTGAGACGTCAGGCCAACACCTCGTTCATCTCAATCCACCGTCAAAGGGACGCTCGGCTCCAAGAGGACGTGACACATTCCTGGATCTCTGGTTTCCAGCGTCGGAGGGCAGTTGTTGCCTTCTGGGAAAACTCAATGAATTAAAGCCGTGTTCCCCTTGAAGCTCATTTCTCCTGCTGCGAGTCAAGGCGGCGGCCGGCGGCGGCCGGCGGCGGCCGGCGGCGGTGGCAGGTGGCCGGCTGCTCTCAGGTCAGCTGTGCTGCTCTCAGGTCAGCGCTGCTCTCAGGTCAGCTGTGCTGCTCTCAGGTCAGCGCTGCTCTCAGGTCAGCTGTGTGCTGCTCTCAGGTCAGCGCTGCTCTCAGGTCAGCTGTGTGCTGCTCTCAGGTCAGCGCTGCTCTCAGGTCAACTGTGCTGCTCTCAGGTCAGCGCTGCTCTCAGGTCAGCTGTGCTGCTCTCAGGTCAGCTGTGTGCTGCTCTCAGGTCAGCGCTGCTCTCAGGTCAACTGTGCTGCTCTCAGGTCAGCGCTGCTCTCAGGTCAGCTGTGCTGCTCTCAGGTCAGTGCTGCTCTCAGGTCAGCTGCGTGCTGCTCTCAGGTCAGCTGTGCTGCTCTCAGGTCAGCACTGCTCTCAGGTCAGCACTGCTCTCAGGTCAGCTGCGTGCTGCTCTCAGGTCAGCACTGCTCTCAGGTCAGCTGCGTGCTGCTCTCAGGTCAGCTGCGTGCTGCTCTCAGGTCAGCGCTGCTCTCAGGTCAGCACTGCTCTCAGGTCAGTGCTGCTCTCAGGTCAGCTGTGCTGCCTGGCATCCCCTGACAGTTGTTTGGTGGAGCGTGGCGTGCATGTGATGTGATGGATGTGTGATACGTGTTATTGTATACACTGTACTCTGTGTTGGCGAGCTCCATGGGCCCGTGAGTAATCTGTTTATACAGTGGAGTGATACGAACAAGGACACGATTCCTTTGGTGTCCAGCTGCACATGCAGACGACAACACAAGCATCCCTGCTGTTTCTCCTCACCCCGCTCCTTCCACCCCTTCCTGCCCTCCGAGTGCGACTAGTTTGGGGTCCTGCGAAGCCTCAAGGCAGGACGTCTTTCCACCCCCCCCCCCCCGCATCTGCTTTCCAAGTGGCTCCTCTGCAGTCGGATCCATTACCCTTTGGAGATCTTCCACCCGGCTCGGCCCTGGGCCCTGGCTCCTGCTACTCCCGGAAATCCGAGGAATCCAGCATGTGCCAGGGAAACCCTCTCTCTGTCTTCTCTCCCTCCGTTCCCATCTGTCCTCGTCCTTCACTCCCTTTTCCCTCCCTTCAGTCCTCGATGGCGTTTCCCACAATAACGTCTGTCTCGCCGTATCCATCATCACTGTCACCTCCGTGTGTGGCATCGCCCAGGACGCCGAAGCAATGCAGAACCAAAACACACATGTTGAGCATGCCTGCACACAAACACACACAGTGGGGGGGGGGGGGGGGGGGGGGGCACTGACCACATGATCATTGAAACCATCGTCATGATGATCTCGTTGAGAATGTTGAAGAAGTCGCACATGACCTTCCCTCGCACGCCCATCCGGCTCATGCAGATCCCGAAGGCGATGAAGAAGCCGATCAAGCCTGAAGGAAGGATAGGAAGCGTCATTATGATATGATATATATATGAAAATATACCACGTGTCTGTGTCTCACCGAGGACGTTCATCCCCCATTTGTACTCCAGCTTCTTCCGGCTCACGATGACGGCCTCCGTCTGGTTCGGTGCTGCGACCGACACCGTCTTCAGCACCGTCTGAACCTGCAGGCACATTCACGCTCATCAACGTCCAACTCAGCCAGAAAACTAGAAAACCATGATGTTTACAACGTTTGTACGTGAGAGAGAGAGAAAACAAAAAGCTTGGCAGTGGCACAACACACCCAGATTCTTTGTTTAAACAGAAAAAGGCAAGAAAACAGGGAACAAGAGATTCTCACATGATGACAACAAAGGGAAATAAAACAGAAAAGAAAGGGGGAGACAAAAAGGTTGAAAGGAGGACGAGTCCTTCCTGCAAAAGCAATTGTGTCTTTTATGACTTCAATGAATCCCTGATGAGTCCAAACAAAAGAAGCAGTAAAACAGAGAGAGAGAGAGAGAGAGAGACCACAGGCAGAAGCAGAGAGCCTATAAGCTGGTGCTCCAGCATTTCTTCCTGTCCACCAGCAGATGCCTCGCCGCCGTAAATAAAGATGTAGCATTACAGATGTAAAGAGATTAGAAGGGCTGACCCTGGACCAGTCCTTCTAATCATTCAGACACACACACGCAGACACGACGGCGAGGTCACACCATGATTGAGACATGGATTATCGGTTTCAAAATGACCAGCTTGGATAAACGGTGGTCTCGTCAAACCCTCAAACCGTTCCTGTAACCGAGGATTCACATTCTTCTGGTTATTTCTATCATTTCCTTTCCATTTAACCTGAGCCTGACAGATTTGACCTAACAGCTCTGCTTGTATTCACATTAACTCTTTAACTGAACTTCAAAGGCCACACATCTGCACCTTTGGTCTTTTTTTGGTTCCTTTTGTGGTCAAAACCCTTGGTGGTGATTCATCCCGACACATGGAGAAAACATTGTGTCTGGAGGAAGTAGTCGTTCTCCAGAGAAGCAGTTAACAGCTCTTTCATTGAGTCAGAGCGCTCAGTTCATACCTTGTATTCTGCAGGTCCACGTGAAACAAGTTTAATGCCACTTTAGAATATCAGGATGTGTAAAGAAGAGAAATAGCAAAGATTGGGGAAAAGTCTGAATAATAAAAACATATTCTTGGAAATGACATCACGTGATCTTCATCAGCAGAGTTTAGTGGGTTGTCATGGAGATGCTCACAAAGTCTCTAAATAGACCTTCAGCTGGGGTTGTTTTGTCCACTAAATACACTTAGATTGATGCAGATTTCTGAAATGATATAAAGCCTAACACCCCTGGAGTCACGCTGGACCGGCACTGAACCCGTCCTTCATCCCATTTCTGTTACTGTTGAATAAAGTGTAATATGACCGATATATAGGTTATTATATTATATATGATAGGCCGAGGCTACCTGTTGGAAGCAGGACTGCACCAGGTTCTCGGGGAAGAGGTTTCGGAGCAGGTCCAGGAAGGCGTCCAGACTGCTGACCTCCTGGTTCTTCGGGGCCGAGCTGGAGCTGCCTCCCCTCAGTTTGGGGTTCCCCGGGTGGATCCCCAACACCAGGATGACCCCGAGGATGGCAGCGATGATGGTGGTGCTCATGTAGTACACCATGGCTCTGCTGCCCATCCTCCCACTGGACCGGGCGTCCAGACCGGCCAGCCCTGAAACAGACCGAAGACCCTCAGCTCTAGAGATGCCTCACATTTAAGTTTGTTAGTTTAGTTCACTCAAAGTTCGGTCATTCTGTAGAGGGATCTCAGAGACCCGGTCTAGCTGCATGCTACCTGTCTGTCTACACTAGCGTGTGTGTGCAGTGAGACACCTGTGATGAGGCTGGAGATGATCAGAGGCAGGATGAGCATCTTCAGCATCCTCATGAGGATCTCTCCAGGGAAAGACACCATCGTGAGGGCGGCTGGGTCCTTCACCATCATGTACCGCAGCAGCATCCCGACCACCGCTCCCATGACAACACCTGAGGAGGGGAGGGGAGGAGGGGAGGGGCGAGGGAAAGATGGGAGGGGGTGGGAGGAAAGGAGAGGAAAAGAGGAGATGGTAGGGGAGGAAAGCAAAGGGGAAAAGAGAGGAGGGGAGAAGAAAAGAGGGAAGGAGAAGAGTGGAGGAAAGGAGAGGAGAAGAAAAGAGGGACGGAAGGGAAGGAAATGACAGGATTAGGTGGGAGGAGAGAAGAGGGAGGGAAAAGAAGGGAGAAAACAAATAATGTTGATTTAAATATTGTGAGATTCATGTATTTGGATCAAATAACTTAAGTATCAATTGTGACGTAAAATAAGTTAATATAACTGCTACTGTTGTGCTCTTGGTTAATGTAAAGTTAATGAAAATTAATTAAATATCAGATATGTTGTAAAGCCCCCTGTTCATGGACATGTCAGACTAATGAGAACCATCTCCTGGAATGTAAACAGCTTTAAATGTGGGTTTTAATCTGGGAGACAAATGGCCGCCAAAAATAGCCCACGTGGCTTTTTATTTCTGACGATGCAGAAACATAGCAGTGTTTAGCGAGGCGGAGTCAAGCCGAAGACGTCTGGAGGGAGAACCGTCACAGAGCCTGTACGTCTAGTCAGGTGATCATATTCACTGCAGCACAAATATTGATGAACAAATAAAACAAATGAAGTGTAACCAAAAACTCAGCTGAGATGTAGTTAAACTCATGTAATAACAGCCGGACGGAGATCCCCGGCCCTCGTACCCATGACGGTGAGGCCCAGCAGCAGGTTGTGCGTGTTGCGGCTGCAGTGACCCGCATCTTTATACCCGACGTCCGTGTTGTCATCTCGCTGGCTCTCCTCCTTCTTGTTGGCGTTGGACTGGTTGGCTGTCGACTGGTTTGTCATCCTGCCTGTTGGGAGACGGCGGGAGGGGGAGACCAGGGTTTTTTTTACCCGCTGGGAGCAAACACACATGCTTCAACATCATCCATCACACACGCCGGCCTGCACAGCGTTCGGTGTTGCTGAATGATGCACCCTCTGGCTTCTCGAACCGATTCATCAGATGTGAAGACTCGGGATTGTTTATGGACTTATCTTAACAAAGCATTCGTCTCCACGGGGCGAGAGAGGACTCGCATTGCTGCCATTCTGGCTCTGCTCTTAAAGGAGGGGGGGACACCTACCACTCAGTCACACAACAGGAATGTCCTCTCAGCGTTCAGAGGGAGGCTCAGCTGGCTGCAGGCAACCCAAACACAGCGGCGACGGCTGAACATGAAGAAACAACTTTGAGAGATGTAATCTGTAAACTGTCCTCTAAATGGAAACGCTCTACGCTCCACGGTGCTGCTGATTAAAGGAAGAGATACGGCGGATGATGAGTGGGCTAAAAGGATGAGTGCGTTAGGGGCCGTGAGACGTGGCCCTCGGCCGGCTGACCCTCTGAGACTGGCAGGTCTGAGTAGAAAGTGGCTTATTGGGTGAATCCATACAACCAGTGGTCCGTCACATGGTGCCAATGGACCCAAGAAGACTTTTCCCCATAGACTTACATTGAAAAAAGAGACATCTGTCAATCAGCAGATATATATATACATATAATATATATATATATATATGTTTAGGTAAATCAACTTCCCAATACCAAAACTTAAATAGCCCTGAATTAAATCATTAAGTCGTAAAAGTTGCTGAATCCAGTGTTATTGTCTGGGTGAAAGGAAACATTAGTGTACTTTTTGGGCCCTTGGATCACCAGAAGATCACCGGAAGATCCCCCTAAGATCCCTGGAAGATCACCAGGTGATTTTATCTGAATTTATATTCGGGAAGTCAAATTTATCCAGTTCTCTTTACACATCCATAGTACTTAGGAATAAAGGTGCTTTGAGCTAAATGCTAACGTCAGGATGCTAATTTGGCCACGGTGCTAACTGCTGGTAACTAATGTGCTAACGTGCTAACATTTATCAGAGGCGGAGCTGAATTTGATCCACAAAACACAGAACTGATGAATTCAAAATGTGTGCTGATGATGGCGCTAGAGGAAAAATCAGGGAATCAAGATATTCATGTTCATCCCGAGGAGGATGTGAACGTTTGTACCATCTTAACCCATCCAATCGTTTCCGGAGAAGAGAAGCTTTTGTCCTGCTGGTGGCGCTACAGGAAATAAAATAAAGGCTTCAGTGAAATCATATGGAGTCATCCTCTTGGTTTTATGGCGATCCAATCGCTTTTGAGATACTGCACTAAAAAACATAAATTCCATGGTCAACAAGTCTGAAGTGACCTCTGGCAATCATGAATATTTGCACAAAAACAGCCTCCCATCTGATAGTGGTTGAGAGATCTGATGAGTCTGGAGCCGAGTGGTGGGCTGTCTGCCGCCACGCTAGAAAGGATAATCTGGCTCTGATGGAATTCAAGTGTCGGTCCGGATGTAATTCAGCGGGATGAACAATCAGAAAAGGATGCAGCTAAATACGGAAACAGGTGTACAACCTGTGTAGAAGTCCACATCCATCATGTTTGCACCCTAAAGCCACGTTGCTTTGCGTTGGCAAACAGCCAGCAGCTAATAAACTGTTAATAATCATCCGTCAAAGTCTACTTTAGCTCCTGTGTGTCAACACGCCATCGTCGAGGAGGCCAATCACATTTTCCCTCCAAGGCAAAGTCATCGGAGTCAACCGAATGTGTCCGACTGTCCAATAAGACGGCAGGTTGCTGCTCAGCAGAGACCCCACCGTCAACATTAATCCTATATAAACACATCTTGAGAGCAGCGTTTCACGCCAAATCCCCGTCACGAGTTTGAATGTCACATTTACAAATAGTCTGACTCTGTGAGACAATTGCAATCAGACTGATTATAATCCATCAACTGAGCGGATGGTGTTTTCTCTGCAGCAGCAGGGACACAGTTGGAAAGTACAGTAGACAAAAAAAACCTTACCTACTAGTCGGTTTCAGCTCTCACGCTTTCACCTCCACCCTCCGGCCATACCGCTGCCCCCTTTCTAGTCTCTGGTCCGGGCACAAAGTCGGATTGCCAGCGTGATCTGAAATAGTATATTTCGGGGGCGGAGAGTGTCCCTCCTAGGTCTCTATTGCAAACATATAATCCTCAGTGTGTGTGGAGTATCGAGGAGGGAGGGGGGAGGAGGGTTTTCCACTGTTAGAGTCTTCACAAATCCTCTTTTCAATCCTTAGGTCATTCTTAGCATCATCATTGTTTGGTAACATCAGCCGACACATACGCTCCAGTTGCATAGCTGTCGAAGAGGGTGGGACGGGGGGATCTTCACCTCAGACCTTTTATTGAACCCATTAACCAGGTGGGAAGATCATGGTTTGTGATTTTTAAAATCACTAAAAAGGGATTAGACCCCTTTCTCTGAAGGTTGTTGAGCTCCTGTAAACATGTCGGGCAAATGAGATCCCAAAGAACCTCGTGAACCAACGTTGAAATCGAGGTCATCAAGCCGGGATAAAGGCTGGTTTGGGACAAACCTTTATTCTGCGGCCACATGTGCAAGAAAAGTTCATGAACTCCCCGATGTATTATCCATGTCGGGTTGGGTAGCTTAAAGTTATACCCACAACCACTGATAACGCGTTACCCATGACCCCCGCTGTTGTTGTTGTAGAAGTGTGATGGACCCTCCATTCCCCCTCCCCACATTAAAACGTTCCGTCAGCACTGTTAGCTGCTAGCAGCCATCTCTCGTGTTCAAAAGGCCATTTCTCCACACAATCGTCACTTTTTTCCCTAGATCGGGCCACAAACAGGATCCCTCGGCGTGTCTGGAGTACATTTGATACTAGTACCGTGTTACCAGGCCCCCCATGTACATGCATTAAATGGCAATTTAAGCCCCCCGGTCACATGGTGTCAGAGTCAGAATAAGGATGATTGTCGTCCTCTCTGGCAGTCAAAGCTGGATATTAAACCTTTGTTTCCTGAGCAGGTCAGATGGAGCCCTGAAATAATGAAGCAACAGCATGTGCTGTGCGAGTTATAAGCTGCAAGGACACACTCAAGGACCTGAAGCTGCTCTGCAAATCCGTCTTCCTTCCCCAACGGACAGATTACTTTTTTCCTGCTCCAGGAAATGTCAGAGCCGCCTTGAGACACGACGTAGCTGGCCTCGAGGAAGCGGCTCCTCCTGGACGGAAACTATTTACAGACTCTACATTTCTAATGTCTTGCCTGAAAAGTACAAACCAGAGTGCAGTTTATAGGAACGTGATCAGAGGAAGGACTAGCTAGAGAACGCCTGGCACATCACATTACAGGCCGGCATCACCAAATAAAAACACAGCAACCCAAGTCAGCGGGTTCACACCGTTGTGGTTCAGGCGGCTTACAGTAAATCCTGGATTTCATAGTAACATGACACAGGTATTCTACTCTGCCAGGTAGGCTGTGGACCAGGAGGCGCCCCCTTTGAAGGGAAGCCTGGTCTTTGAGAGGGAGCTTTGGAAACACATGTTGGGGCGATGAGAGCGGAAGGTAGACTTCAAAAGACAGAAAGTGACTTTCTAAGTGTAGTGGACCGGATAGAAATCAGGGTCCTGAATCTAAAAACCCTCCCAGTCCATCAGATGTGTGATGGTGACCTACGCGTTGCGTGCTAACATCACATCATCACAATCAGTCGTCCACACGCAGTAATGTACTTACGACACATCTTCTTAATCGTCATGGTTTCTAGGAAGGCCGATGACACAATGAGTTAATCTCCCAGAAGCTGTAAATGAGCCCGAGATGGCGAAGACGAAGGTGCAGCGTAACCATGAAGAGCAGCTCGCCGCTCACCTCGGTGCGGCTGTGGAAAGGCTCGGCAGCGTTAACCCCCCTCAACCATCCAACCAGGTCACCAGCCAATCGCTGATGTACATCCAAGAGATCAAACAGATGCACGTTGCCTATACATACACAGCCCCCCCCCCCCCTCTGATATTAACTTACAGTGCTTACAAGCTTCAACTGTGTTCTATCAGACAGCCATCAGCTTACAAGCCAACAGTTTCTCTTCATATGTGGAACATCGAAACATCAACATCCTGACTCCCTTGATTTTATTTATCCATGTTCTTATGTTATTATATTTACAGATCATCATTAAACTACTGGAACATGTAGATTCTAAATCAAGTGCATTGAAATGTATTGTCTACAGACATCTGTGTGTGTGTGTAACTGTGTGTCTCAGAGGATTATTTCCAAGGGTTGATTGTTTGGTGTGAGCTTTGCAAAGGGATCGAGATGTAATCCCCCCCCCCCCCCTCCATCCTCCCTGGTTCAGCAGAGGGAGATGAGGATGCTCACTGTACAACTCTACAACACACTCCTCACATATCAAACACACACATACAGCTCCACAGAAACTCCTGTCAGAAATCCATCCTCCTTAACCAACTATAACAGTATGCAAAATATGTATCATATTGAATGAATGCAGGAGCCAAACACAGTCACATATATAGTTGATATTACAGAATCAGGAATCGGACATGGTTGCTGAGTGTATTGTGGTTTACAGGGTTGGGTTCCTCTTGCAGGTTCACTATGAATCAGGTTGGTGAAATATTCTGATTCTAAATTATATCTCAGCAGATTTTGCTCTCATTCTATTAACAAAAAGGAGTAATGGTTCTTTAATATGATGTTAGAAGTACATTTAAGGCAATTCATTGAAGGTATCCGATGTATTGACTGGAAGCAGTAGATTTCTTGGTTCTGCTTGTTTGCTGTGCATTACGGCGATAACGGCCGACAGGAAGTAATATCATACAAGGATGTTAGATCACTAATATGCAGCAGTAATCTCTCCTCACACACACACACACACACACACACACACATATAAACATATAAGTAAGTCCTTCAACATATTCACAGCTGCCATCAAACACGTGTGTGATGATGCCTGGCTCAGCAGCTCGGCGGCAGGACGGTTAAACACCGTGTTTTTAACCCTCTCAGTGAAGGTCAGAGTCAATCAGATGTGGACGCCACTGCGTCCATCCGCACCTCAGTACCGGGTCAGCACCCTGGACCCGGGTCAGTACGTAGGTCAGCAACTGGGTCAGTACCCTGGACCCGGGTCAGTACGCTGGACCCAGGTCAGTACGCAGGTCAGTACCCTGGACCCGGATCAGCACCCAGGTCAGCACGCTGGACCCAAATAAAATACAATAGCTGGAGATGCCTTCAGGGGAAAATAGTTTTTCAGTATTAAAATGCCCAAAATAATGAATTTACACTGAAAAAGCAGCAAATCATCACATTTGAGAAGCTGGAAACATCGTTTTTTGACTGAAAGGTGTTATTATTTTTGCGCTGAGCAGCTGATTGGTTAATTGACTACACATTTCATGGATGATAAAGTGACTTGTGTGCCAGCGGGAAGCAGCCAGCAGCTGTCAGAGAGCAGCTCTGTGAGTGTGTGTGATTGGGTGAACACGGAGTGTGAGTGAGAGAAAACATGAGCTTGTGTGTGTGTGATTTACTCCACATCTGTGTGTTTCCACACATGTCAGGCTCTCTCTCTCTCTCTCTCTCTCTCAGACGATAATCGAATGTATTAATCTGTTGTTTTGAACTTCTTAAGCACAGACTGTCTATCACATCTGCTCTCTTCACCCTCGCAAAGCTCTGCTATTTATAAACTTTCTCCTCTCGCCCTCTTTCTTCCCTCTCTCTCTCTCTCTCCCTCTCTCTCCCCCTCTCTCTCTCAGCAGGACTGAATTTCACACAGCTCTGTACAGTAAATCCAACTTCTCATTTGGCCGACAGACGCCTTGGAAGCTCTTTAAAGCAGACTGAAACAATGCTGCTGTAACTCATCATACATATATATATATACATATATATACATATATATATATATACATATATATATATATATATATATATATATATATATATGTACTATATATATATGGGCTTACCTGCTGTGTGACGCTGTCTCCCATCTGACAAGAGGCATCGGGAGAGACCTGAGAGGAGGAGAGGAGGGATGTGGAGATGAAGAAGAGGGGACGGGAGGCAAAGTCAGTCTTTTGCGTCATCGGAGAAAATGTGCAGATTAATACAACAGCTTGGTGCTCTGAGCCCCCCACTCCCCCCTCCCCAAATCCCCCCCCCCCCATCACGGGTCTCTTTGCCTTAAATGAACCGTTGGTTGTGAGTGATGGAAAGATGATTTAGGAGATAATTTGTGTGCAGGAAGCATCCTCTCAATGGGAGGGGGGGTCATGATGATTATCCTCCCTTCCACAGGAGGACGCTATGACTCTGCACTGAGGTGGAGCCATCTGCACAGTAGCCTCCCTCTGAGGGATCCTTGACCAGATATCAGTGTCAGTCGTGGGTGGAGCTGCTACATACTCTGCATACAAGGGTGAAAGCGGGTGACACTTCATCAACACTCAGAAATAAAGTCAGATAGAAGCGGAGGAGCTTCGGGGGTTTGTCCTCCATAGCGGTGAAGAATGTGGCCCCGTGATGGGGCTTTAAGAGCCGGGGTGGGGGCATCCTGATTTACGAGCGGAGCGTCTCAGCTGTCAAACAGGACATGGCTCCGCCGCCATCGGACAGCCACCACTCTGCTGACGCCTTAAATCCCAAACTTCCCATCTGGTTGCCTCAGGCCGCAGATCTGTTGGGTCTCATTCTCAATTAATCTATTAAACCACTAGTCCATGTTTGTCCTGCTGAGTGCCTCAATCCAGATGTTTGGATCTGGATCTGAGTCCTCCAGGAGATTCATCCTCTCTCTCTCGTCCTTTGTTTCCTTTTCTTGACTTTTGCCTTTTGTGCGTTTGTGCAGGCCGTCCTCCTCCTTTCAGGCTCCTTTATAGCAGAGAATGTTTGGCTCAGGTCTCATACCTTAAAGCTGCTGCTCCTCCCAAATCCATGTTCTTCATATACGTTTACAAAAATGTCCTGATTG